>NC_072018.1:18640937-18941651 GCF_027791375.1 Indicator indicator
CTGGACCCAGGGATATTCTTTGGTGCAGCCAGGAGGTGCCCCATGATAGAAGTGCAGGATTTACTTCTGAAAAAACAGGGACACGAAGGAGCTAATGCAGCATCCTTTGGCTGCAAAAAGAAAGAAATTGCCCTGGGAGAGCCAGTGTCATCTCCACACCTGCAGTGCTAGCACAGGCATAAACCAGAGCCCTCTCTCTATGTCCATTAAAATGGTGTCATCAACCTTTTCCAGGAGAACAAACGGAGCACTTACCTGTATTTGTGAATGATGGCATTAAATAATCTCCCGTCACGCCAGCAGGTAGTGAAATTTTCACAACGTATTCCAGCGTAACCTTCAGTTGTCTGCTGTGACCACAGGAGCAGTCTCTCTTTAGCAGACATGTCTTCTGACTCTCCAGTAACGTGGATATCAGATATCTAAAATAGAGTTAATGTAAATATTACATCTAACCCGTAATAATTTTTAAATATTGCAGGCAACCACAGTAGCATTCTGAAGAATATTCTGCCTGATGTCTGTATACATGAATAGGATATTTATTTATGTACTGTATTCGTATTCTTTCATGCCTTATCCTTATGCATCCTTACTGTCTTCAGTATGAAACAGAAAATTCGTATCTCACAATTTTCTTCAGTTTGGCAGTTGTACACCTCCTCATTTCTAGGGACAGTATAATACTATTACATAACAAAAAATACTTGACTATGTGTATTTGATGCTGACAATGTGAATAGCCTATTTTAACTATTGCACATAAATGATACATAATTATATGCCAAGTGGAATATATTTCACATATATATAGTCACACCTATACAAGACCCTATTTCTGTTATTCATACTTTATTTAACTAAAATGTTCCTCTCTTAAAACAAGTTAATTTATAACATATTCTCTTCTGGAATTCAGCTACAAAACTGTCATTTACAGTGAAAACTGATAAGAACTACTGTGGAACAAAATTTTCTGAGAAGCATTTTAGAAATTACTAGAAGATTAAAAATAAACATTTTGCCTGATAGAAAAGGTTTGGGTTTGGATTATACAAGTATTAACAGCTTCAGGCCAGGGAATGCATAAAAGCATTGGGAATTTTATACACAAATACCACTCCCTAGTACATCCATTTCTCCCCCAATGAAGTTCAGTTCATTTGCTTAGAAACCTACCACTGTATTATTATGAAGTAGACATTTCCTTAATTTGCACAAATATTGATTGCATCTCGTGTTATAAAAATTGTACTCAATCTAAAGCTGAACTGCAAGACAAAACCAGAAGATGTTGTGCTTTGATAAAGCAAGTCTGATCACGTTGTCTTTCTTCTGAATGACCACCTTTTACCACTTATCCAAACCAGAAAATACAGTAAGTTACTAAGAACACCAAGGACACAGGTACGATGAGCCTTGTCAGCTAAGGGCTCATGTACTCAGGCATTACAAAAAAGCAGGCTGAGGTACCTGCACAGAGGCGAGAGCTCTTAAGACAATGGCAAGATCTGTGAGTGGACATCAAACATGCCATGAGGACAAGGCCACGCTGCACAAGCCTACACTCAGCACTGCAGGGTCTGCAACCAGCCTGATGGCTCAGGGGAGCTTTGCCCACAGGTGACTTTAGGCAGGAAGCAGGTGCTTGAGTGAGCTGCAGAGGAGGCTTAACTCTGAGCTATTATACTTTTAGCAAAGCTGTTGTAAGTGTAAACCAGGGATCTACATTCACTAGGTCAGATGGAATGGTCATAACAATGCCTCCTGGCCTTGAGATCTCTGTATGCAAAGTTATCTTCTGTCTGGGCTATTCCCAGGAGAATTTAGACAGACTAGGCTGAAATTATGGGGTTTTCTCACATTAAAGACGTGCAAAACGGTGCCAGGAACAAGAGATGAAGCTTTCCTACTGATGCTGCTATGTCAATGCCTAGCATGGGTGGTAGAAAGTACTATGAAGCAGAGGAAGAGATGTGGAGATGTCAGGGCTGGGGCAGTGGTCTCTGCTACTTCTGGTTAACCACCTTTCATACATTCAGGAGATGATGAGCATTTACAGCCCTAAATGCAGAGCACAAATTAACATACATTATCTTCTATGCAAGTATCCAAAAACATCAAGTTGTGTCAAATGCTTATCACAGGCCATGATATCTGCTGCCTCTAAGTAAGGGAAAGATACAGGCACCAATGTGAGAAAGCAAAGTAGTTTTAACCATTCAACTAGCTCAAAAATACCACTGAAGATCTGACAGCGTTTTCTTCATCCTATATCCCCAGTTTCAACACTGCATGTTTTTAAGAAAAATCAAAAGAGGGTAAAAACAATAAAAATCCCTTTTTTCTTTAAAACATTGAAGAGTAACACATGCAGCTATGATTGTTTACAAATTTCTGGGATTCAAAATCCTGCACAGAGTATCCACTACGTGAAACCACACAAAATACAGACAGTATGAGTTTTACTAAGTGAACAGGGAATCCAACATGCCAAAAGATCAACTTAAAATCTCTCTGAAAAATTTTTTGTAAAAATCTAGGGAACTCCTCTGCAGACTAAGACTTCCTTTCTGTTGGTTATCTTTACTCTTCATTCAGTATTTCAAAGCAAGAAAGCAAACTAAATATTGTTTCAGTAGCTTTAGCTCCTATTCATCACAGAACAGCCAGACCATAACATAAATCAAGTCAACCATCTAGCACTTATCTGGACAACATTTCTGAAAGAGATGATGTAATCTGAAATGCCAGATGTATAAGCAAAAAAAAAAAACAACCACCCACAAAAAACCTTAAACAACAAACAACAAAAAACCTATAATTTTTTCCCTGTCATTTTCAGAAAGTCCTCTGTGTGTAATCCCTCAGTACCGCATTTTTAAATATATTCTAACTAAACAAGTTAACAATGCAATTTGCATTCCTTACTGCCCAGTTCAAACCTTAAGCCTCCTTCACGGTTAAATGACCAGATTGCAGAGAGTGCAATCACAGCATATTTGAAGGCACATTATATTCCTCTGGCAACAAGTGATTTCAGGTATCAAGGCAACTTCTGAAGGTCATCCTTGTACCTGTTGTTACATACAAGTAATATTTCTAGCTATGGACACAAACACAGAGGAAATACTTTTTATTCTGAAAGTGACCATTAGGCAAGCTTGCAATCCAATGTTTGGGTGGCTAAGGCATGAATTACCCTAGCTCATTACCCTAATATCAACAGGTTTTCAATTAAAAGAATCTTCCAAGCAGCATTTGGCACCCTAGTTGGCCATCTGAAGAAAAAGGAATAGACCAGACTGGGTTTAAAAACTAAAATTGCTTTTCACTCAGGGAGGTAGACCATTTCAGTACAGGTTAAGGAACACTAACATTAGCCTGAGGTTGAAACAGCACTTCTGTTCTCTAAGTAAAGTATTTCAGATTTCAAGGTTAAGATTTCAGACTTTTTCATAACCACTGAATCCATAAAGTATAAAAATGCATCAATAGAAAGCATGAGCTGTATTTTATTACACTTAAAAATTATGAGCTCCATTTTGAACAAAGTCGTACTAACTTGGAAGTACTTAACCGGTGAAAAATACTACCCTCACAAAATAAGATGTCAGAGAGAGAGAGCACATTTTAACTTTGATAATCCCATAAGGACAGTATAGACACTCATCTACCAGCTAGGCATTTTCATGAATATCTCCAACATCATTTCCCACAGAAAAAGGCGACTGCTAAAATAGGAATACTAGACCAAAAAATGGGTTAAGAACTTTTACTGTTCTGTCCCTCAAAGCAAACAGTTTGTGTCAACCACGAGTCTACCATTTACCCACTAGAGCACATTCACTCCTTAAAGCATGGAATCAAGTGCGTTTGCCCGAGTTAGAACAGTTGTTTGCTACAGATACAGATCTCTGGATTATCTCAAAGCCTGTGAACTACAAGCTATGGTAGAAAAAGTGACAGAAAAAGTGACAGAGGCAATTCTTTGCACTGCCCTTCTATTTCATGATCAAAGTCCTAACTGGCACTAACTATTTCTTGTTTGTAACCAGGTGAACTAGTTCACCTCTACTACTGAAAGATTTTTTTCTCTCCCTGTAAGAGCCCAGAGCTCTTTGATTGCACTCATTTCAGTAATGTAGGTTTGAGTCCAAAGAGCAGAGCAGAGCAAACTTTCAAAAGAGATCAACTGTGAATGCTGGATTTCTGTGGCTCATTTTTTACAGTGCAAACAGAACAGACAGATACAGATAGTAAGGAGTCTTCCCTACAGTTCCATCTTATCCCATATGTTTTGAAGCAAGTCTAACCTTGACATAACATACTTAACTGCACAGAAGTATAGAATAGAGATGTATGTGTAATGAACTGCATTCTGATGTCACCTAGCCCTAAATCAGGAACACCTGAAGAACATAAAGGAATACATGAATATGGAGAGATTTCGAAATGCTGTTTTCCACCTAAGATAAGTAGTTATGTTATGTTTGAAAAGGACTGCTGACAGCATGTTCAGGGAAGTAGAGTTATACGAATGGAATTTGAACTTGCATGTGATCACAAGAAGTCATCTCCCCTTACACTACAGTTGGACTTTGTGAGTTTTCCATTTGGCCATAAATTCAAATTCTCCTACTCATCTCTCACAAGGCTCTGTGGAGCTGCAAGTCCAGCTTTGGGCAACACCCTTCAAAAAATATTGGATCAGTTGAAGCAGACTGAAAGAGAAAAACAAGAATGACAAAGCTCTAAAAATATGTATCTCTTGGGAAAGACTGAAACATTTGGTTTATTTAATCTAAAGCATGGAAAACTGAGGGGAGATGTGACAATGGTCTTCAAATACTGTTGAAAAGAATGGAATAAATCAACCCCCCTGGAAACAGGAAAAGAACTAATGAGTTTAAAATGATCATAAATGTTTTCAGCTAAAACCACTTTTTAATACAAAAGACAAGTAAGCACTAGAATAACAGCTCAGGAAGTATGTGAATCCACTAATAAGGCAGACAGAAGAACAAGGATCAGCAAAGAATAGTCTTCATTAGGACATCTTGCTTTCAGGTATATGACCTATATGACCTGCGCAGAACCTTTCCAAACTTAGTTCTTAGTTCCATCAATGATTACACATCTCCTTCATTCATCAGCATTTAAGGTGGATTGTGCCTGCTTCTTGTGAGTGTTACATCGAAGCAAACAATACTATGCCAATAAAGCAAACCTCCCAAATTCTGTACCTCAGCCCTGCAAACCACATTCCAGAAGACCAGCTGGCATCTCTGCACCCCTTAATTGTACTACTAGATAATACAAGATTATATGATGGCAGACACAGTTGGAAGGTATCTTGCTATCTTACCACTCTTTGCAATAAAAAATGCAATTGTAAAGAGATTACTCTTTACCCAGAAGCATTCTACTGAGTATGATGATTATAAACAATCTACATTTTCTTATTTAGAAGCAAGTATATTGCCTTTAACCCAACTCAAATAGATGGCTCTATTCTTTCATATCATTACTAGTACTTCAGATGAGTTAAGAAATCTATTGTATCAAACATAACGTAGATGCAAAGCAAAAAACAGCTGACAAACTTGCTGCAAGAACAGCTGAGTACTGGGCATAGATGAATGATGCTGTTTGCAGATTACTTTGGATGTTTTTCTAGTTTTCCTGTTTACATCCATAAACCAGAACTGAGACTACACAAATCAGACTGGAAGAGCAATGACAACCATCAACAATGTGATCCACAGAAGTAATTTGTTTTAACACAAGATGACAACTGCTAAACCTGGTGGTCACACCAGCTGGTAGCTATCTTTTGCTGATACTGAATGAAAACTATGGCTTGTTTCAACACAGGAGACATCAAATGTCACAGTGGTAGTACCCTCTGCAAAGAAGATGAAACTACAGCCTTGATTTTCTGCTCTACCTTCATCATGACAAAACATCACTGATGAGGGAAGTTCTTGCAGGAAGCTTGTTTCAGTCTTGACAACTTCTTGACCTTAGCACAAACTGCCATCTCCCCTGAGTCAGAACACTATCAGAAAACATCTTGCTTGAGGAAGTCACCTTGCTATGTGAGAAACTAGGGCTGCAGACATTAGGCACTAGCAGAAAGTAAAACATTTTTCTCTCAAAGCTGTTAGTGAGCACTCAGGAATGAAGCTTCAGAACCCCTTGCTTATACAAATTTTGCAACTAGAAAAAGATAATGTGATAGCACATATATGAACACAAAATCATAGTTGTTTTACATACATAATAAAATACGTTGCAGAAGGAAACTCAAAGGAAGGAAATCCTAGGACTGGGGACTAGGCCACTTCAGAGGGTAAAATGTTGTACCTCTTAACAGCACATATTAGCCAGCTGTACAGAGAACTTTCCTCTAGTCCTGTCTCTGAAAAGGAACACACTTTCAAATATCAACCATATGTAAGCTGAGAGCACATTACAGTGTGGATAAGCTGACAAGATGAGTGGAGGCTATTGGTCTGTGTAATTGCAGCAAAGAAAATGGTACAAACTAAGCTTGGCAACTGCAAACATCTATTAGGTCAGGTCAATAACATGAATTTTGTGGATTTGTATACATAACAGCTTTACTATTTTGTATTGAAATACAAGATATGCAAATACTTGTTTAGTTCTCAAAAATAATCAAAATCATGGCTTTGTAAAATGAACTAGAGCCTCAAATCTAATCTTCTTCCTGGATCTGTTTTCAGGTCAAAGGTAGATGCTCTTAAAATTACTCATACTCAGAACCTTGTCTGGAGAAAGGAAACTTAACCGAAAAACAGGCATTTCAGCAAGTTGGGCAGTCTGACGGGGCAGTAGATTTCACACTTATACCATTATGCAGTTTTTTTATTGATATACATCAGTACTGTGCTAGTGAGATGCTCAACAAAAGTCTCATTCCCCTCCCTGCCCCTGCCAGCCCCTTACACCTGTGGTAATAAGGCATACATGCCTTGTTGGAATATGGATGGAGTAATAACTGCAGCAATATTAGTATTACTCTAATTTTGCAGAAAGGTTCAGCAATGTTTGCCTCAACAGACAAGGCCTCAGCCTCTTTTACTCAGTAAAGATATTTTGTTCAAATCAAAGAACATACCTAAGCTGTTCCCAAATTCCAGCTAAGATTAAGAGGGCAAAGGCCTCTGTGTGTATTCAGAGGCTATTTATACTAGTGTGTACTGTGTGCTGCAACTGGGTGTGTTATCTGCATTTAAACACTAAGCTTGGAAAAAGTATTATTTTATTCCTGTTATACAAGTAAATTATATAAACAGAAGTGTAGTTAGCTCTTTGCTGGAAAGAGTACCCTTGGCTTACATCCATTCCCTCTATTCACTCAACTCAAAACTCAGATGTCCCTGTTGAGCAAGGGGAATCAGTTTTGGACCAAATCCTGGTATTGGTGTTTGACCCACACCTACAGATGACAGTTGTGCTGGACATGAGTGGTGCAGAACTGCTACTATGGACTGAATTGGTATGCATGGCTACCACCAGACAATAATTTGCTTTCCTTACAATATTCTGCAACTTAGCTCATACTTTGGTTTCTTGTAAAAGAGAAATAATCCTACCCTCAGAGGAAGATGGAATTTCAGTAATTAATATTAACAGGTCATGCAGACAATTTGGGAGATCTTTTAAAAGAAGCATAGAGCATTATTAGGATGATTTATGTTCACTTTTTCTATTTAAAGCTGCCTACATACTTCTATCTTTCTTCAGTTCCTATTGTCCATAACTGAAAAGAATTAAAAATATTCCTTTCCTTGATACAAAACCCAAAGATATGACAAGGCCATCTTACTGCACATACTGAATGTGAACTTGATTCTTGAAAAATCTATCCACCTTCTGGAACCATTTTAACATTACAATACTTGTCCTAAATTAGGAAACAAATCAAACTGTAGACAGCAAAACAGCACAAGGAAACAGCAACACTGCTGAAGTACAGAGGTATTATGTAAGCTATGAAAAAGACTAAGAAATATGTTCTGTCTTATGACCAGTTTACTATCACAATGTGTAAAAGGGTTTGTATAGAGCAACTGATGGTATTTTTTAAACTCTAAAAATACTCTTTCAGTACTTTTAACTAACTTTCAAATATAATGTATTGTGCCAAAATATTTACCTTGCTCCTGTTTGCTGGACTGTTATGTAATGCCTTTTCTTTTGGCAACTGGGAAAGTACAGCATCAGAATAGTACCTCTTTTGTTCAAGAAGTGAACTGCTTTTCCTTTCAGAAATAAAGTGATGCAACTTTTCAGATTTATTGCTTTCTGGGACATCTTTGACAATTCTGGAAGGAGTTATGTTTAACCCAGTTTCTTCAGGTTGTCGTCTTAAAATGTGGATAGCAGAATCCAAGCTGGCTGCTCTTCTACAACAAAGACCACCAGAATTCTTCAGGAATGCTAATTCTCTTCTGTTGCCATCCTCCAAGTATTTCCATGTACAGAGTATCTCAGAACTCCTGTCATGTTCCTTTAACCACGTCTCTGCTTCATCAGACTTGGTGAGTCTCTGCTTATCACCACAAAAACTGTCCCCATGAAGAGAATCACTCTTTTTTTCACCCAGTAAAACTTCTGCTTTAACAAGATCAGCTGAAAGGTCTGTACTCACAGGCAGAGTATAACCAGTCACTGACACTCTCCTGGGGAAAGAATCAGCCAATCTCACATCCTTGGGATGAATCTGAATGTTTTCTGAAATTCCCACTTCATGCTCGCTTTTTTCATCATTTTCTTTAACCTGTACTGAATATGATCCCTCCTCGGTTGCTTTTTTACTCCTTTTTCTTCGCAAATATTTTCTTCCAGGGGAATGTTTAGCTGGACTTAAGGGAGCTTTGGCAGGATCTAAAAACTGTTCCTCCTTTTCAGCCCTCACACATCCACAGACATTCCCCATTTGGCTTTCAGTAACTCACAGCTGCACAGCCTCATTCGTTCCGGTGTATTTACATAGACTTCAATCTTTCTCAGAGAGTTAGGAACCGCCGTTTGCACCACAATTTCTTCCAGACTGCACGTCCACCCTCCTCAGTACGAAGCCATTTTGCTTATGAGAAATGCACACGCAATAAACGCTGTGGCACTGTGCCCAGGCAGGGCCTGTGTCTGATTAGACACTGTGGCTTATTTCTGGCCACCAATCCTCTTAAATAAACATCACTGCTTCAGCACTGGGCTGTAATGCTGACGGCCTTTCACAGAGATGACATAGCATTTATGAGCAACAGAGAATTCTTGCATGTATTTTAACTTCTCGTTTGATTTAGTAACTCAAGCAAGATAAAAGTAGAAAACTACGCATCAACCTTTGAACCTATGAGCTACACTCCAAATTCAAAAGCAAGCAGTGCAGCAAATAGCAGGGATTTCATTAGCAGATTTGGTTTGCACTTGGTATGTTTTTATTATGTATCAAATGATCCACAGATGGCGAGAATCAAGTGAGGGATCAGAGACTTCTCTGACAGATTACTGAGGGTCAAATTTTCATTTGTACATGGAGTTTTCATAGCAGCTGATGTGATTTTTAACTGATTTGTCAGCTATAAATAACCTGCTGCTTTATTAGTATCATACAAACACAGCTTGCTTAGGGGCAGTACTGGGAGTTGGAGCTTTGCAGCAGATTTAAACTTTCTGGCAAATAAAAGACAAAACAAATGCTAACAGCCAGTCTGTCCCAGCAAACTGTCTGCAAAGTTACTGTTTATAAAAATGGAGCTTTATCCTCCTCCCACACTCCTATGCTGTAGGCATCTCTGCGTAGCTCTGTATGCAACAACCCAGAAGTATCTCACTACTACCTGAAACTAGGTAGAAATGCACACTATTAAAATGCAAACAAGTCTAATCACCAGCATTAGAAAATATCTTTTTAAGCTTCCACTTCATTTCTGTTACTGATAGGCAAAACCTACTAAAACTACCACACATCAGCAGGAGGAGTTGTGCCTGGTTTCTCATGCTGAGAAAGAACTACTGAGTGACTTGCCAAGCATGATCAGGTGTTACCATTAAGTTTCCCTTGCTTATTTGAAAAAGAATGGCAATAATTAAACCCACAGACTTTATCCCCAGGGGCCAGTTCCACTGAAGCATTCTGTGACAGTTTACTGACAGGATCTAGAATGAATAATACAGCAAATGAGTGGGATCAGCTGCCAAAGAATTTCCAAGAATACAGATGCTCATTGCTGACTTCTCTCAGAGCACTGGGGTTAAATCTGACAGTAACGCTTAGATGATTTTATACTGTACACTGACCTGATGGACTGGAAGACTGTTACAGAACATTGTGCCTCTGATAAACACTGATATACAAGCAAAATGCTAACATGCCTCTTCACAAAGCAGATGCTTATGCTGTGACCACAATCTTACGTGGCATGGATTTGTATTTATATTTGTAGTATGCTTAACATACAGGTGTGGTTGTGACATTTGCTCCCTTTACTCCCAGTTGGAAAAGCTGCATTGTAGTCAGCTTAGAAAAGTGACACTCAGTCAAGAACCAGAGCACTCACTGATATAAAACACACTTCCAAATACGACTGAGAAATGGGATTGAGCTGGGTCCTAATTTGACCCCCCCCATTAATTAACAGAGAAGTACATTGGGGGGAAAAACAAAACAAAACAAAAAAGCCTCTGTAAATGACATTGCAGTGCTTGTACACATAATGGCTTTTATGCCTGAAAATATATCTCTCTTTCCCCTTTACTCATCAGAAAAGATGATTCAGGACTTTGCAGTGCAACAGACCAAGACTAATTTCATTTCACACAGATCTAGCTTCTGGTGTAGCATTATGTCTGATTACAATAATATATGGCTAAATACATCATAATATAATAATATTACAATACTACATTAGGTACTTCTGTACTACATTATGTAGTCCTGGTTATCTTGATAAAACAGAAATTAAGTAAAAGTGTTAAAGCATTTGAACGAACCATTTCAAGTTTTCATGGTATATTAACTGTCTAATAAAAAACAAATTAAATATAGACCACAAGTACATTGCTAACGTTATTCTTCCTCCACAAACTTTGCAGGAGTTAAGAACTTGCTCAAAAATCCAGCAAACTTAAATTTTCAATGCCAGTGTACATTTAAGTTAAGACACTGAGGTTTCTAAATAATCATTATGTTAGACTACTTAACCAGTGTGATTTAGTACGTATTTCCTTTAAACTGTTTACATCTGTTTAGCATGATGCTACCTTCTTCCAGACAGAAAATATCCCTGAAACATCCTCTGTTATTTCAAAACTGCTGTTACAAATTAGAGGCACACAGTCATAAAAATGCCAAATCAAATCTAATTCAAGACACATCAGAGGAAACACTGACTGTTATTTTACAGCTGACAATCTGCATTTTGTAATGTGACTAGTAATTTAGAAAGTCTCTGATCTTGCACATCTTTCATATATATCTTCAACTCTGAATTACTGACTCTCAAGAAAAAATAATAATTTTTTTTTTTCAGATCAGGTGCCTCTGAAGTATAATTTATAAACTGAGGCAGCAAAAACTCAAAAGTCAGTTCGGAACCACTGGTTATGAGCTCAGTGCTCCAAATAATCCCAGCTTAATTCTGAATATTTCAGGTCAATTGAGTTGTGTATCTGCATTCCTACAATTTAACTATATCTAAATGTTATCTAGCAATAAATGTGTATCAGTTATATCTCTACAGACTATCAGTAGTATTTGTGCCTTTCTGTCTTTCTAGAAATAGGCAAGAATATGTAGAAATATGACATTTTGATATTTAATAACCCATTTAACATATTTAACAGTTGATTCTGAGTGACAAGGCTATTACCTCCCTACCAACAATTCCATCTGCTTTTACTTTTTTTCTGTGAATCAAAAAGAAACTGTACAGTCACTTTAAAAGTCACTTATGCTCTTGGACCAAAGGAAATTACAAGGCCAAAAGAACTGACAAATTGCATTTATACCAGTTATGGGTTTTTTTATATATTAGAAAAGTCTATGCAAAATCATATTCCATGTTAAGAGAAGATGGTATGTGAAAATGTAAACCAAAATTGACCACTTCCAGCCAACTAAAATTCAATGAAGTTGTAACTTTGGTCTCAGCAAGAAAAGAGACAGAGAAAATAGGATTAAACTAGGGATTTGGGAAAGGGAAGATGGAATTTCTTCTAAAGCCTGTTTGCTAAAGAAATATGATATCCTAAAGCATCAAAAGAGGCTACCACTGAAACCTGTAAGAACTATCACAATATAGCAAATAGTCGACTACACCAGGGGCTTTGTCTCAAATATCTGACTAAATCTGAAAAGAAGCTCAGTGCTGGCTAAAGCTAAAGATCCAGATGATCAAAAACACAAATTATATCCACCAATGCTGGAAAGTTTTAAGGAGAGTTTAACAAAACACTTTTTCTGACACATACACCCTTAAGAAGTATACCATGAATAACGTATTAGACTAAACACTTCTCTGCAATTCAATCTGTTTTATGGGCGGCTTAATCACAAACAAGAGGTTAACAGTAAGACATGCAAACAAAAGATTACCATAGCTTATGCAGATTTGCATGGGTTTGAATTTAGTCATAGATTTCTATATCCTGTCAAGCATGTCTGTGACTGTAAAATGCATTATGATCTTAACATGGGACAGGTGTTATTAAACATTATAGTGAAATATCTGCAAATCTGTTAGTCTACAAAACACTGAGACCGTTCAACTTTTACACATTGATAATTTACGCTTTAGCATTGGTTACATATAGTTAGCTAATGTAAAAGGAAGGTTATTCACTTTGCCAATCAAACCATGCCTAGCATCATCAAAAGCATTTCAGGTAGTTTTAGACCTAAGATTCCTTTCCTCTTTTTTTTTTTTTTTTTAAACATTTTGTTTCAGTTTATGCAACACAGCAAAAGCAATGGAGCATTTAGCATAAATGGGACATGTAATTTCCTGGTTCTGAAACAGCATACCAGATAATCAGCAAGCACTTTTCTGCACAGCCCAAAGGTCACACGCAGAATGACAGTCAGCCAAGAGAATGCAAAAATTAAAGCAGCAGAAGATAGACAACAAGGCTAGCCAGCACAAACAAAAGGTTCTACTCGGAGCTGTTTGAGCTATACTGGCAACCACTGCTCAAACTTTCAGAGCAGTTCAGCTTTCAGGTAGCACTGAGCTACCAAAGTCAGGACCCTGAACAGAAGAGGTTTTATATCCTGTGAGATGGCTCACAGAAAGAGGATTTTACTCCTTGTTGGTGGTTTTATGGAATTAATGGGGGCGGGGAGGGGGAGGAAATAAAAAAAAATGAGCTAACTGCTCATAAATCTTATCCTGCTACACATATCCCACTATTAGTAGATAAAAAACCTGACTATGGAATGAGCATTAATACCTCTCATCCTTGCTGTGATTCAGATGAGTCCAAGAAATGCCAAGAACTCCATTTCCTTACCTGAGAGTAGGTAATTTTTTTTTTTAATTGCTGAAGAATTTCAGAAAAGATCCCTAGTCCTAGTTGTTTAGCTGAGAAACAGCTAATGACTGGGAAGTGCAACTCCCACTTTACACACTCTTATTTTATCCTATGACCACTTATAGTCAGAGATTAGACAACTGGTCTCATAGCTCCATCTTTAAATCTTTGAGATGATTACACCTTTCTTACCTTTCTGCCCAACATGAGTAAAAGTTTAACCATGTGAACAGTCAACAGACTGCTAAGTGGTAGCCTAATAAAGAATAAATTTTGCTCTAAGGTTTGCAGGGAGTCAGCAGGAAAAAATAAAAGAATTTGTCAGCTGACAAGAAAAATGTGAAGGTATTGCATGTGCCCTAAGAAGATCTGAGAGAAAGCACCCATCTGGCTGGGAGAGCTGGAAAGTACTATTGCACTTGTACAAAAGAATTACCAGCTGCAGCCTTGAAAAGCAGTATCTGCAAAGAGGCCTGACAGCAGGGAGCTAGGAAGGAAAAGTATTTCACAGCAGTTCCTGGGCTGCAAAATCATCATGCAGCTGAAGCAGAAAAAGTCTGCTGAGTCATGACTTAGAAGGTCCCGTCTTTTCTTTTTTGCAGTCTGAGTTCTCGGATGCCTGAAAGTTTAAAGATTTACATTTTGCTTTGTTCTGCCATGCAGTGGTTTAATTTTTTTTTTCAACAAACTGCAAATTATTTTAAATATTTAACATCTGTTAAAGAATGCTTGTAGTGGTTTGGGAAGAAATAATCACCAGTTTTCACTAAAAATGTGGTTCTTTACAGAAGTCAAATTCTGCTTTCATTTACAGTTGCTTATCTTCAATGTCTTCAGTGAGTGTGTACTGGATGTTGAATCAACCCATACAGACCCATTCAAGTATTAATTTGAGTATTTATATGAATAGCCTATAATTACACAAAATACTGTAATCTGATTTAGCATGTTCTACAGGTGCCAGGAAAATAACTGACCATAGTTATTATATAATGGAAGCAAATTTTTAAAAAGTCTGAGACTGCCCCCCCTCCATTCTCCTCCTGGCATTAGGCCTAGACAGGCCTAAGAGGCCTTGAGGATACTCCCCTGGCATTACCCGATAAGAGAGGACATCTCCCGTGGGAGCAGAGAGGGAAGAAAGAGGAAGAGAATGACTTTGCAGATGGCCTTATAGGGTGCAGGACTTATGGGTAGAAATACGTCGTTTCCTGTGTCCACCCCTCTGGGTGGGCACCCAGGACACCAGAGGTGTATCTCATGCAGCAGTGGCAGGGGGCACCGAGCCTAAACTGCCACATATTAAAAGCATGTGGAATGCATACATTGAAAGCTTGCCTAAATCCTATAACAATAGGTATCTCAGGGATTTTCAATATCTACAGGATAAATTATTTTCTAACATACTCAACTCAATAGAACACCACACTACCCATCACATCTCTTCTATATCTTATAATTACTTAGGATACAGAAGAATGTACAATTTCTGGACTCATGCAGCTGCAGAAGTCAGTGGTATAACTCAAAACAGCATTTGTATTTATCTAATTATGGGTACCAAGTCACAAAGCCATTACCATCTCTAGACATAATTCAGGTGGCTAGAGAAATATAATCCTCAAATGTGTATCATCTTTGATTTTTACTTATCATGTCTTCCCGTAAATCATTCCTCAATTCATTCTAATACTCAGAAGGGTTTTCTATTTTGAGGAATTGTTACCTTCCAGATAAGTTCCATGACTCACAGAAACAAGAAGCCACCAACAACAGCCAAAAAAAAATATATCTGTCACCTTGACTATCTCCCATGTTGCAGTGCTATTAGAATACACTTAAATAGTGGAGCAGAGGCAGACAGCTCCTTATCCTTACTGAGAAATTAACTACTTCTGCCAAGATGGGAAAATGTAAGTGGTAGTTCAGATAAAGACACCTCAATGTAGATGTCTACATATTCATGTTTATATGCTGGCTAGGTCTTGAAGAAACCCTTTAATCCAGTGGAGGGATGATTTAGTTTCCTAAACATGGGCTTCCAGAGCTCTCCAAAGTATTTTGTTATATCCCAGCCGGCCTCCAGCTGCGAGTCTAGAAGAGCATGGGTCCCTCATAGATCTAGTGTCTCAAGGAAGTCCACATGCATACCCTAGATACTCTAGCACATCTCAGATGTCTTTAGGAAACTGAATCATAAGCCTTGGAGATCTAGTTAGGTCAGCAGATATGGAACGTGGTCAGAGAAGGGCCATGAGGATGATCAGAGGGTTGGAACCCCTCTCCTATGAGAACAAGCTGAGTTGGTGTTGTTCAGTTTGGAGAAGAGAAGGCCCCATATCTGAAGGGGCCTACAGGAAGGCTGGTGAGGGACTTTTTAGGGTGTTGGGTAGTTACAGGAAGAGGGGGAATGGATCCAAGCTAGAGAAGGAGAGATTTAGATTAGACATCAGGAAGAAGGTCTTCACCACAAGGATGGTGAGACACTGGAACATGTTGCCCAGGGAGGTGGTGGAAGCCCCATCCCTGGAGGTTTTTAAGGCCAGGCTGGATGTGGCTCTGGGCAACCTGATTTAATGTAGGCTGTCCCTGCCCATGGCAGGGTGGGGTGGAACTTGATGATCCTTCTGGTGCCTTCCAACCCTGACAATTCTGTGAATGTTTCACACCCTGAAGTGGAGACATCAAAAGCAACTCTACTGAGCCTTTGAACATTCGAGACTCTTAAAACTATCTGAGATATCTACATGGGGATAGCAGACACACCACAGGAGCCATGGAAACTTGTTTCCCACTGCACGTGCTGCTGGATATGTTGTGTCATCTCAGACAACACCGAGCACCTGTGCTGGATAACGAAATAGAATCATAGAATCAACCAGGTTGGAAGAGACCTCCAAGATCATCCAGTCCAACTGATCACCCAGCCCTAAGCAATCAACTAGACCATGGCACTAGTCAACTAGACCAAGCTCAGTAGGTGCTCTAAGAACCTACTGTAAGTAATCTGAATTGCTCCAGCAACCACACCCACTGTACTCACACCCTTCAGGCCTCAAATCTGTTGCTAAACATGTTTACCACCATTTAAAATGCAGTTTATCTCTTCCCAGCTGATAGTGAGTTTCTTGTTAGACCTATATCATGTTTCTCATACTCACAAGGGTGTCTCATACAGCTCCCATGACACAGAGGTTACCTTTAGTCAAATGAAGCAAACCTCTAGTAGCTTGCTCTCTACGCTCTACAAAACGTATACATTAAACCTTTATAGTTCATATTACTAGGCTGTAGGGACAATATAGACACGTAATGCATATAAGCACAGCTCCCCATAAACACCTGAATTTTGACAGTATAACTTCAAATTTAACCTCACCATGCATAACTTTACCAATATGTACAGGATTACTCCATGCACAGTTATTGTCATGAAGCTTCACCTCTTTCAGAAGACTGATGTTAGACTTTTCTGTCTAGATTTTCCCTTCATTCAGAATCTAAGCGTAGTCAAAAATTTGAGTGAGATTTAATTACGCAGAGTCTTCTCTACTTCCCAATACTTCTGAACCCAAATCAGCTACAAACAGATGACGACACCAACTTACTACAAAGGAAGGAGCAAGCAGGCAAATACCAAGGTAAGACAGACTAGCACAGTGAATGTCTTCTACAGCACCTTACAAATCTTTTCTGCATTCACTGTAAGTACTGCAGCCATTAATAGCAAAAAGATTTTTTTTAAATTGTTCTCCAATTATTTCATATATACTAATGAGGCTTAGCAGTTAGTCTCTGTATTAACAGAGAACTTTAGGTCATTGCTCTGTGGGAGCAAAGACTGACATAACAGGGGCCATCTCAGAGAACTGCAAGTCACTGCTAGGAGTGACCAGCTAAGTGGTTTCTCCTCTACCCTGTGCACTGGCCTGCACTAAGTCACACATCCTGTTTAGATTAGGGCCATGTTGGCCCTACTCATGAATGTCTTCTGTCTTAAGATTTGCAGAAAGGCAAATCCCAAAAGCCTTCTGGCCTTTTTTAAAGAATCTTTTTCCCAGTCATAAATCTAGTGCAGGCTATTTCTAAGTGAACCACACTTTTTCCATATGATCATGTCATTTTCTGATCACTAAAAATGCCTGCACAGCAAGGAGTCTAGCACTAACAGTGCTGCAGTCACTAAATGAGAATTATCTGTCATCTGAATTACATCATCTACAGCCAAGGCCATTGTGAAAGGCTCATTCTGAGGAGCAATTTAACACCACACACTGTAAGGCTGCATTATACTGCACACAATCCCACCAGTGTCCAACAACCAGAGTGCCACCTAGTGTGACCCGCATGGCCAGTGCTCAGGCTACAAACAAATGCTGAAGTGTTAGGGACTGCTTGAAAGAGATGAGAGTAGTACTTGCTGACGTATTTGTATCAGCAGAGAAGTTCAAATCCAGAACAAAAAAAGATTTAAAACTTTTTAATATATTTTGATACTCATCAGAAGTCTGCAGCATAAAACAAAACCAGTTTGTCCAAACACCAGAATGAATACATCAGCTGTTGTCTTTAAGAATGTTCAAGATCCAACCTATTTTTCTCTCACAGACAGAAAATCAGCAAACAGACACCACATTCACATCCAGTTTACATCATGAAATAAGACACATCTTCAAAACCTTACAATATACCTTAGAGAAGAGACAGAATCTGTATTTTTGCACAGCCCATATGGAGTCCATTCTACACTGGCACATTCATTATATAACCATACACAAGAAACTGACCAAAAGCATACTGTCAAGCACAACTAAACTTACCTGAAAGTGCAAAATTATGGTCCATATCAACCCCAAAGTCAGTTTGGGATTCCCATCTGTTATGTCATCATTTCTAATGTTAACCAGTTTCACCTGCAGTCATGGAAAGAAAGTACAGACAAAATGAACTAAATAAGCCACAAATGCATACTGTAGTAGGCAGCCACAACTCAAAGGATGCATTACTCCCTTCCTGAGCCTACTCTGTATTCTCTGTGTTTTTTTCTGAAGAGCAGAAAGGAATAACATTCTGGTTGCAAGCAGACTGCCATGAACTGCCCTCTCCCACCCATGCTAAGTTGAGAAGATTCCTCAGCTGTCACTACTACAGCAGATCTGCTCCTCAGGTCCCCTTCACCTCAGTAAATGTCAGAGGGGAAAGGTATGATAGAAGGGGAAAGGATAACAAAAATATGATTTGTAACTGCTCTATCACTCCCTGGGCAGTGCTGAGACCTGGAAAACTACCATTGCCTTTCTTGCTCCCCACACTCTCCTGCACCAAAGCAAAAATTCAGCAGCAGGAGAACTGACCTGATAAAACAACAATCTGGATCGATAAAACCAGGAATTTAGGATCACATTTAAATAATCAATGGCTTAGTAATGACAACAAATCTTATCAGTTCTGCTGCTGTACTCATACACAGTGCTATAAACATGAATAACAGGATTAAAACAAAGGCTGAGATTTTTCCACTCCAATAAACTCACATGCAGAGTCCAATAATTGTTTTCTTTCTCAGATTTCATTACATTTCTCTGCGTGTATTATGTATCCCTACAGCCTAGCAATTGAAGATGACTCAGATAAAAGGCATTCTGTGCTTATGTTAGTAAAGTTACCTGCACGTGGTTTTTTACATATACCCTGTTACCAACACTGAACAAGCAGAGGCACGTCCTTCTCTGGATTTGCAGGCATACTTTTATCATCTGCACTTAACTTTTAGTGAAAAAATAGACAACCCCCAAACCAAAAACACGCTCTCTGGAAGAAAGAGAGTGTATTCTGTAATTCAAGAAGCAATTATAAACAAATCCAAATGTTTTCATCCCACTGCATTATAAAAACTGTTTGTGCTTGGCAACTCCACAACATACTCAAATACACCTTATCCTTTGTTTTTTCCTAGTGTCAGGATCTCTCAGCCTGGCAATCAAAACAAGCTCTGTATTTGGAGGTTATACAGCCAACCTGAGCAAGTTATCTCCTAAATATGGTTTAGAAACACCTTAACAAGGGGCTGAAACTTTAATCAACTGTCTAATGGCAAATTGCCAAGAAGACCAAAGCCTTACAAGCATTTTATACAGCAGAGTACTGCCATCTTCATGAAACTGTGAGGCTGCAGAGAGCACAAAATGCTCAGACCATGAACAACAGCTGCATGATGGAGACTTGTGGTTCCCACCACCATGTGCACATGAGGATGACCTGATCCTGCAGCTCCTGTGTTTTAATGCACATGGTCTGTCATGCATAAAATAAGGCATGGTGCCACACAAGTCCAGAGCTCTCACTGCGTAACAACATCACTGTCACTGTCATTTCAAGCAGCCTTTCATTTACTTTGTAGTGTCTTCATTCAAAGGCTCATTGCAGTTAACAGGAAAGGTGCTTTGCAGGATTGAGCTCTCTGGGCACATGCATCACTCAGTGATCCAAAAGACAGTTTGCAATTTCACTCAATATACAAAGACATGTGGGTTTATAACTAAATTAAAGTATCTGTCTATGGTTTGCTACCTCATATTTTTTCAAACCTTTGAAGTAGCAAATAATATTAAAAAAATATTTTACGTATATCAACCCATCAGATGCAGGTTTCCAGTGTCAATTCATTTGGAGGGGGATTGGCAGGGAGGTACAGTTTTTCCTTCCAAGTCTGTTCTGGACATTCTTTAACGCTGCCAGTTTAAGAAGGAAGAAGCAAGAATCAAGAATCATTTAAGTGTTTAAAAGAAATTTAAAGCAGAAAGAAACTCACAGCAGTGGAAAACTGCCCAGCAGTGTGGGTTTAGAGTGCTTGTCTTAAAGGACACACACATGAAATTAAGCCTGAATCTTCCACAGCCCAAGTGACTCTGCTGACTTTCTAGGGCATCAGTTTTGCTGTCATCAGGATCAAGAATTGAGAAAGTTTTCCCAGAACAAGGACCTCTTACACAATGTTCCGATTTCTTTGCATCTGCATTTTGCATTAAAACTTAGGTTGTGAACTACATGCCAGCTAGTGCCTAGGCAGCAGGAAAAACAGTTACTAAAGGCAATTCCTGAGAATCTTACCCATAATTTTCTCCCCTCTAACATCATATAACATATGGAGTGTTTTCATGCTAATGCTCAGAAAAGGGTGGAATGAAGGTACCTTTGACATATCTCTACTAATCCTGTCAAGCATGAGATCAAGCTGAGCCTACAACAGCAGCTGTTCTACAGCATACATAAAAAAACAAGGATTATATATTCTTTACTTATGATCTGCAGGGGACAACATTTTCATTAGTGTTTTTAATTAAGATCTTCACCATACCTGGCGTTTTTTCAAATAGTCAAGTGCAATCTGAACATTCTGCAGCCTGTGGAAACGCATTCGACCTTTTTCTCGAGGCTAAAAGTGGAAAACAGTATATGTGAGATTTTCTTGTCAAACAAAAGAAAAAACATTCTGATAAGAAAGATACCGGGTAGAACATTTGAAGCACTACAGTTTTAATGAATCTAATACCTTTGGTGGAAATGTGTGCTTTAACAATTATGGGTTTCTTTTAAAAGTAGCAGAAATTTTTTAGCACAGCGCATGGCAAGAGAGATCAGTGATCCCAAACAGCAACTTTGATCCATGTGGGCTGGCAGCTGCTTCCCTGCAGGGCACTACTAAGGCCAAGAGGCCTCAAAAAGGGTCTGCATGAATCTACCTACAGAAATTAAACTGTAATATATTGTTATAAAAGGTGTAGAGCAAAATATGAGTAATGTCATGGACCTTTATGTTGTTGTTTTGGTAAACTGTGATGGAAAAGCTTACCTCTGTATGCAACTTCATGATTTAATATTTATTTAGAGGATGACTGCATAATCATTATGCTATCAATACATATCAGTTTAAAGCATCTAATAAAGACAACACCTTCCTCCAAACAGAATAATGCAACATATACAGCCCTAGAGTGCAAGTTTAAATTCTTGACCTGGGTAGAACATTATAAAATGTAAACCAAATCCAACAAGTCACTCTTCTCAAGGCAAAGTCAAAACTAGCAAGAAGACGCTGTAAAATAAGCACGAGTGGAGTGTCAATGGAAACATGGCAAAACTGCATGCAGTTAGTGTAAAATCACCAAGAAGAAGAATCAAACAGAAGAAAAGCATACTTTACTTAGCTGTCACAGATCAGCAAAGGGAAAGCTGTTAAATTTATATCATCATCTCCAAATCCTTCTATTCTTCTTCTTTATTTCAGATTTTTCACAAACTTTCACAGCAATAAACTGAAGCAATAAACTACAATGGCTAGGAATCAGACATGAATATGAGTATTTTCTCAGTCACTGCAAAACACACAGATACCAGCCCAAGCCTTCCTCAACTGCCTGGTGGTTTTTTTCCCCTGAGGAGTATCAGATGCTTGCCAAAAGGAAACATGGGAAAATGGAGCTAAATAAGAAGCATAAACTAAAACATGAAGAATTTAAATTCCCATTATAGAGCCTTCAATTTAGCCCCTTGGTTTTTCATCCAACAACCCAAGATCAATCCTTGAAGCCCTTCATACTAAGTAGCTTCCCCAGATGGAACAAAGGACTGCACACCTGAAACTTGGTTTTCCATATCGATATAGGATCTCAGAGAGGAGATATGTTTTTTTAATGTACAGCTAAAATGCAGCAGTTTGAGGTATGTTATGCCCCAGAAAATGCACACCAATTCCACTGAAATCACAACTGCAGCACAACACACGGGGAGCCAAGGCGGCACTCAGGCCCTAGGACAGCAATTTGCTTTGGCAAACACTATTTATGCAAGGTCTACAAAGGCATGAAACAGCTCACTGGGACTAACAAGCACTCAGCATTTTACACTTCATAAGTAGGTATTTCCCTTATGGAAGGTTAAAATACAGCAAAACCATAATTCAGCATTCATTGGGAGAAAGATAAACCCTGAGACAATCCATACACTTAGTAGCCACTAGACAGAGTTGCTACTTCTGCTTTGATAAAAGTAACTACAAAATTTGATAAATTCTAACAAATAGATGTGTGTGTCTGAATTACCTCATTTCAAAACACTATCCAATATTATGCCAAACACACCATGGGTTCAGCAGTGCTTCTAATTAATACAAATTGATTTTTTGCCATTGACTTCACTAAGGACAGCCTTTAAGCTTTTGTCTAAAATACTTCTACATGGCCAATACTGCTCTCAAGTAAAAGAAAAAAATCTTGGTTTAATGGAATGCTGGTATTTCCCTGTTTATTATTTTAAAAGATTATTTTATAACATCTTGATGATGCTGTCCGATATTGACTTGTGCCACAGTTTTGTACAGTTTAACAAAAGAAAACAAAAAAAATCTTCAACATTTGTGTTTTAGCTGTTTTCAAAGAGGCTGAGTAAAAATTGGTCTGTCTCATACCTCTGTCATAAACACACATATCCTGGTTTACCAATGTGAATTCTTCCGTCCTCTCTACAGCACACTACTGCAGCACACCGAGCTAAGAATTTACATTAGCAGACACCACACTTCAAACACTACATTAGTAGAGTTATGGGGGTCGACACCTACCCCCTTATCCTCATCCTCCACATCCTCATGCTGTTCATTTGCGCATGCTTCTGTTGAACTCACCAACCGTAAGGTCTTCAAAAAATCTCGCTCTCTTGGCTAATGAATATAACAGGCAGGAGACAGGACAGCAAAAACACAAGACAGACCACAAATGAAAAGAAGAGCATGAAAAGAAGAACATAATGAAGAGAACAAATACCAAGCAAGGGAAGTAATGCTCACAAAGAAAGGAAATGACACCTGAGGAGTGTGTTAGACAATTTCAGGGACATTTTATCCTTGCTGTTTGTAAGTTACTCCCTTTAGCGTGAAGGGGTATTAAGCATCCAACACTTGTTAAAAAAAAATTGTAAAGAAGAGGGAAGAACAGAAAGAACAGCACATTATCCTACTCTGAAAGGAAGTCTCACTGGCCACAAATGAAGAGAACAGATTACACTCCCCCACAGAATTCACAGCAGAATATTGTACCCACAGAAATACAACTTGTGGCTTTGGTATTGAGTCACACACTACAGAAAATATCAAGGAAACCTCCAGCAGTTGATAGGCAAAAAAAATAACCAACAGAGCCAATGCTTGTATCACAAACTGGAACCACTGTGTTCTGATCAAAAAGCTTACCAAGGTGTCTCCGGAAAGGACTTCCAAGAGCGAGATCAGGTTATGTCCATCTCTTAGGTCTTCATAGAGATCATTCACATGCTTTCGAACCTGCAAAGACAAATGCAAAAATTAAATGTAAGATGCCCGTTTATACCTGAGGATTCACACTCAATATTAACACAAATCTTTTGAGACACAGATAAACCACAGATACACCTCAGCATGGCTATCCAAATCTACTCACCTTTGTTACAAATCTACAAACCCGAATTAATTGTAACAGCCAAAATTCACTCCTACGTCTGCACTCACACAGTTCCATCACAATGTATTTCATTTTACAGAAAAGAAGAAAAACAGTATGAACTTATGGGTAATGAATCCACATAGCCATGAAACAATTGTTATCTGACAGTTTCAACAACACCAGATACCCACCTACTTTGAGCCTAAATAATGACCACGAACAGCCAACACCAGCTAGATCCAAAGATTTATGAAATACCAAAACACATGATGCATATTTTAGCCTCCGCATTCATGTTCACTGGAGTCAGGCCAAAAGTTAACACCACACTTTCTGGCCTTAAACTCATTACTAATCCAAACCTACCATCATGTCTTATCACCTCATTTCTCCCTGTACTTCGTGAGTTTTCCCAATGGCTCACACATCCACCTTATAGACCTTATCGAAGAAACACAATATTATGTCAACCTAGTGAAGCCAAGGACAAGCACAGTCCTTTTCACCAGCTGTGCCTCTGCCAGCCATTTTAATGCTCTGTGACACTCTACCACCAGCAGCCACCAATCTAACTGATCCCCTCCTTTGGTGCCCTCTAATACAAGGTCAGCCTTTGCCAGCTGACCTCATTCAACTAAATCCAGTTCAGAATTAACAGACCCTGCCAGGCCAACCATGAGTGAGGGAGCATATGTAATGAGGAAAGACACAGCCAAAAGCCCTAAGTCTTCTGAGAAGCACCAGAACTCATGGGAGTTGCTCAGTGTGCAGGTACCTGAATAATAGGAGGGAAAACACTACCATTTCTGTCTGCCTTTGTTTTGCATTAGATGCAGAATAATTTTGTTATCCTTCTGGTCTTTCACAACACACAGTTGTTGACCATCTGTTTGTCTCTTACGCTCTGAGGTTTCTAAAGTATTAGAGGCAACTATCTTCCCCAGTTTATCTCTCTAGAAATCACAGATGCTTCAGAGATGAACTCATACTGTCTATGAAGTAAGTGGCATAGAGCTGATGGAACAGGAAAACAAGCAGTACCTCTTGGACAGATGCCATAGTTCTGCCATTGCTTGACAACTGTTGTGAAGACTGATTACTTAGGACATACTACTTCGGTATGCTGGTATGACCATAATGAGGAATACTTCAAGTAGCAGATAGGCATCTAAAAAGATGCCTCTGGGCAACTGGTGGGCAGCAGGCATGTCCACCCAAAGCAGCAGATCACTTCCTTTACAAAAGCATCTTATACTTCCACGAGAAGCGATACTGCCATATGAGAAAAAGCTTGCATTACTGCATCATTACTATTTTGCCACCACATTCAGCCTCCGTCAGAATGCCTAATACCACAAGTACTAGATGCAGATGGGGGCCCATGGATGGATCTGTGGCATCTGATGAGCTCAACTGCATTTGGTAACATTTTTTATGGCTTTTGACATAAAACCACAGAATTATCATCCCCACATTTTGCAAGGTCCACGTGCAAAGTAGCTTACCTGCTGCCTCAGGCAACATTTTGCAATATGCCCACGTGAGTGTGGTAGATTGGATTATTTGGGCATGAGAAGAGATTCTTTAAGGAAGACGATGGAGAAACTGAGTGGCTAAGGGGCATCTGACAAAACTTAACTATGAGCAAAACTTAAATATGGCTTCATATGTCAAAAGGAGACAGTGAGAATTTAAGGCACTGTTTCAGAAGTGATTCATCTTCTGATCTTCATCTTTTGGCATGTATGCTATGATGTTTGTGGTAAGGAAATTTCTATCTCCCTTGATATCAGCATGAGATGTTTTCATGTTTCCCAGTCCACTTAAGTTTTGTAGTCTAGTGCCTTGGGGAATGTGCACTAGCACTAGTGAAAGAAAAACTTTTAAAACTGTAGCAGTCATGGAGCTGTGATCTTGCCCCCAGACTCCAGGCACTTGACAAATGAAGACTGCTGCAGCCTCTGAAACCTAGCAATCTAACACCTCACATAACTTGTATAACTTTATCAGAGTGTTCAGCTGGCACATTTGGTTGTGCTTACAATCAAATTGCTGTCGGTTCCAATCTCATATACTGTTCTCCTTTTGCCGTTAAGGACGCAGGCCCACCAGGCTTGGCTTCCTCCTCTGTGGGGGCTGATGTCCCAGAACACCCGTCCTCACTACCTTCAGTCTGGCTGGTTCTGGTTTCCACTGACAGCGAAGGAAGGCATGATTCAGCTGCCTGGGCACACACCTATATAGGCTGGTTTATGTTTAGGAGCCATGTTACTTGCTTGCTTCTAAAGAAGGGCTAAGGTTTCCATAAGTCCTGCTGGCTGATCCTTCATAGATGTGCAGGTGTATTCAGAACAGACATCTCAGGAAGTGCTGTACGTCCACACTTATGGAACTGAATCTGTACATAGTGATCACTATTTTTGCCATGGATCACAGCTATTTTCCACAGAAAGCCCATTTCTTACAGTTTTATTATCTTATTAGTTGTGTTGTGTAGATAGTGGAAAATCAGCTATTTGCTCCAATAAAACCATGGGTTCCTTATGCTTGTATAGGTGAAAGAGGAAGGACTGTCCCTTCTGCTTCTGCAAGCAAAACCAGATTGGTCTCGAAATGGATGGACAGAAGATGCACAGGCTGAAGTAGAGCCATGTCCTGGTTTGGCTAAATAGGGTTAATTTTCTTCACAAGAAGTTGGGAGGAGCCACAGCCAGGACAGCCAGCTGAACCAGCTAATGGGGTATTATTTCACCATACAACACCATGCCTACTATGTAAAGGAAGGGCTGATGGGTTTCTGGCATTCAGCAAGCAGTGGGTGAGGCATTTGCATTTTTATATCACTCCCTTTATATATTACTTTATTAGTATTATTATTTTTCCATGTTGTTCCTCTGTTCTTTGTATTGTTCTATTGAGCTCTAGTTATCTCAACCCACAGGGTTTTGCATGGTGCTCCAAACTTCCCGTTCCAATCCTATCCTGGAGAGGGTGTGGGGAGGGTCAGTTGTGTGAGCAGCCATGTGGGGCTCAGCTGCAGCTGGGCCTCTACCCAGGACAAGTAGGAAGGCTGCTCTCCCTGCACTGTCGTACCTCTACCTTTTAGCAGGGCCTGCTGCAATAGAACATGCAGTAATGGTTTTAAACAAAAATTTAGTATATTTAGACTAGATACAAGAAATTAATATTTTAACTATGAGAGTGCTGAAGCACTGGCCCAGGTTGCCCAGAGAGGCGGTAGATGCCCCATTCCTGGAAACATTCCAGGTCTGGTTGGATGTGGCTCTGAGCAACCTGATCTAGTTTAAGATACTCCTGCTCACTGGAGGGAGGTTGCACTAGATGACTTGTAAAGGTTCCTTTCAACCCAAACTCTTTGATGATTCTACGCTGATTCTATGAAAACACAGAAGAATCAGTCTCTTTTTATTATTCAGAAGTAAATGTAGCAGGAAAATAGGGGTGCAGCCCTTTCCTGCATGTGGATGCACACGCAGTACATGCCAGACCAGCACCTAAAATGCAAGGGACTGCCTTCTTGACTGAAACAGCATAGGAAGGAGCAAAACCAAACACTAATGTGCTGCATAATTTAAAGCCAAGGCAAAAGGGGCAGGAAAGAGTATATAATCAGATCAGGCAGGAACAGTAAGAACTCCCTCCCATGGTACCAAGGCCACCAGGAACTTCCTGAGGGAAGTGAGCCTGTTGGCTGCAGGGCTTCCTTGGAAACGAGGGAGAGTTCTGTGCTCCCACCCTTGCAAAACTATCCATGTTTTATGAGGTGTGATGGTTTGAAACTTTTAAATTTTTCCTTGCAAAGTTCAGAACAGAGAAAGTGAAAGAGTGTAAATAAGTCACTATTGGGTGTAAGAAAGCAAAATACTGATTGTTCTAAACACTTCCATTGGATAGATAGAAATGTTTAAGAACTATTACCCAAAACAAAGTGGGCACTCTGCACATTCTGCGTTCTGCAGTGGGGGCAGTTGCTGGGCTGTCTGGCTGCTGTTTTCTTCTTCTTCTCTTCTAGCTGAAGATAACACACACTGACCTTGCCAGCTAAGTTAACAACTTTCTGCTCTAACTAACTCTGCTTTCTGTCCAAGGGGGGTCTGGGGGAGGCGAAGCTCCTGGGAGAGGGAGGCCCCTTTGGGAAGGGTCCCCTCTGGGGCGAAGCAAAGGGAGATTGGTTGTGCTTTTCTGTTGATTGTATATATTTGTAAATGTTGTGAATTTTGTATATTTGTGCATATTCATTGCATTTCATCATAGATTGTAGATTCTGCTTTGTAAATACAACCTTCATTTGCTTCCAGACTGGGCTAGCCTGGTTATTGTCGGTGAGGGGGGGAATTTCAGCTCACACTGACACATGAGGTAAAGAAAGCAGATTTTTGCAATTGAGTAACTTTCTGAAAACATGGAGATTCTCCTTATCTGTTATAATTACACCTAACTGATTGTTAAGAGAACATACCAAACCAGACCTTTTCTTAGTTTGCAGGACAGTCAAAAAATTAGAATCAAATCTGAATCATGTTTATTTTGAAAAAACTGAAGATCAGTGGAGAAGCCTTGACAAAATCAGCGTGTTATCAAGAATTAAAGCATTACAGATCCAACAGAGGCTTTCCAGACCACATAGCCTGGGAAAGTCTTTTCAAGTACCGCTCTTGCTTCTCGTAGCAAAGTTAATTAAATGCCCAGCACAGACATCAAGCATTACCGCTTTTCCAAAGGAAAATGGGATAAGGCTCAGAAGTTAGAACTGTAGGGGTATGTTTGGGAAAAAAGGGTCAGGCCTTAATTACCAGTGAGGTCACTGATAAATCCAAATGACAGCTGGTATAAGGCCACCACAAGTTTCACAATAAACTTCAAATTTATTCTTTAAGAATCTGATTCAATGCCCATGGAAAAAAGAACTCTTAAGACTCCCATTCACTTCAGCTACAGTACAACGCTTTTCTCCAATATAATAGACACAGATAGTTAAGAGCCCCTATAATTGCACTGTTCCTCAGAAAATGCCATCAGCATTCAGACCACCGAAAAACTGTTATGGCCACTGCATGAGATCCTGGCATCCTGATGAGTTTTCCTAATGTTTCAGCTTCCCAAGAATGTACATAATCTTCTTTTTAAAATACAAATAGTATTAAAAGTGCTACTCATGAGAAAACAGTTTACTGCAAGTTTTGAAAATTCATGCTTTAGTTCTTTAACCTTTGAAAATTAAGGAATTATAGTGGCAGTTCTAACTGCATGATAAAAAATAAGCCTACACCATGAGTAAAGAACACAGATTTTATGAGATTTTTATTTTAATTTATGTACAAAAATAAAGGTTTTCTCTGCAAACACATGCAGCATGATTTATGAGAAACGCTAAAATTCTGACCAGGTTGTAGGAACAACCATGCAGCACACAACTGCCAAAATACTACATTTGTCAAAATATTCCCACAATTGATCTGCCAAGCAAAGCTGCTTGTAAAAAGCACATGAGTGCTGCTTGATGCACCATAGGGCCATTCCCTTGGGGAATTTCCACCCCAACAGGCTGATCAGCACAGCAAGGCACTGAGCTGTGGTCCATAGCCAACCTGATGTCACGCCAAGAGATCAGGGAGCCGAAGCAGTTATGTGCACATTGACATCCACCCCCTGAATCTCTCATGTGCTTTAAAATTCTGCATTTTGAAGTAAGGATATATTTCTAGGGCAAAAAAATTCCCAACTGCAAATACACACCCTGGTCATAATTGTTGTTTTGTAGTGAATCCTACAATAAACTCCACCCACTCTCTTCAAAATAAGCAAGCACACAAGTTCTGGCAGAACTTAATTACTGGCTAAACCCCGACTTGGGCAGAGCAGAGACAGCCTGAGTGTCGGGCTGCAGATGGTGCTGTTCCCTCACCTCTGCACACGCAAATACACTCCAGCGCTGGACACCCACTACCACTGACACCCCAGTTTGCTCACTCTGGCCAAACAGTACAGAGTTCACAGCCATGGCCAGAAGCAAGATAGCACATGAGGAAAACCTGTGCCTGGTCCAGTTTTAAGTCCAGTGGTCTGAAACTCATTTTCACTCTGCAGGAAACCTTTCTTGCACTTCATTGAAATAAATTGTCCTTTGTTTCATACTCAGGGGTAGTTTTCTAGCTGTTTGACTTTGGATATTAATTTCTCCAAACAGCAGACATTGCTAATGCCACTCCATTTCCTAAAGTCCCTTTACCATTTCAAACACTTTTACTAAGTCACCTTTCAACAAGTCTCCCACACAAAGTGAGTTCAACACACATGATCTTTCTTTGTAATGGGTATTTGCTAAATGAAGATTCATCTTTGGCTGCACCTTTGGGTTCATTCTGCACTTTCTCATCTGGCCAATGCTCTAGATTCTATTAGTGCAATAACTTTGTGATTTGAACACACTTCCTGTGTTCCACCCCTCTAAGGCCCTGTCCTTCTGTCTAAGCTTGGATCAGTTACAACCATTTTTTTAATTAACCTTTGCATCTCTTCCAGACAACTCAGTTGTCCAATTAACCCATTGCCTTTGCAGACTCTGTTCTGCAGTCTGTCACCAGTGTTCAATTGTTTCAGATGTCTCTGTATGTCTCTTAATAAACTAACTTCATCTAAAAAGTCTTTTGAATGGCTTTAAGATAAATACACTGTTGCTCAATTTAAAAAGTAAAAATCAGGCCAGTAATAAACCTTGTCTTTACATTACTCGTTTTATATTCCTATGCTGAATTTCATGAAATGCATTCCAAAATTCTCCTAATCCCCGATCAGCAAGTATGTAAGCAGGTGCATAAGCTTATAAGCATAAGTAGGTGAAAAACATCCATGACTCCTTTCCTGGATTTCAATAGTTGTCTGACATCTGAAACATCATTACTGTACAAGTTTAATCAAATGTCTTAAATACAAACCCCTTTATTTTCTGCCTCCTATAGAAAATTAAAAAAAAAAAAAATCTTCTCTCTATTCCAGCTCACTTATCTCAAATCTTTTAGAACTAATGGGCTTTCTGAAAGGTTCTCTTTAGCCAGCCAGCACTGGTCCAGTCACTCGGAATATCTACATGTCCTGTTCTGCTTATTCATTATCACAGCTACTCTACCCTTACTGTTTTTAAACTCTTGTACAGCCTTGGTAGGCTGCTTGTAACTTTACCTATCATAGGCTCGGTTAATCCATCTGAGTGGAGCCCATACTACGCTGATGCACAACATCAGTAGTAATAGGCACCTGCTAACATAAAATAAGCCTACTCCTTTATTGGTACAATTTTAAAGTCTGAGAGTATTAATTTATCCAGCCAGCTTTAGTATTTATTTCAACAAAGCAATCTTCATTCTGCAGACAGTCCTCAGGGTGCATGAGGGACAGATGACATGTGGTACATCATGCAAGGTCCCATGCAGCTCCAAGCATATTCCCAGCCCAGTAACAGTTCTTGCATCAGTTGTGACTTTAATGCACAGCAGGATATCCATCTCCCTCCATGCTTTGCACCCCAGTAAACTTTTATGATTTTTCTTCCATATAGTACTCTTTTTTCAACTGCTTCTGTGTACAAGACTATATAAAAATGCCTATAAATCTTAAAAAGACCACAAAACCATAAAAAACAAAAAAACCCCACCATCAATTAAAAAAAAAAGGGGGGGGGGAAAGGCAACCCACATTTTAAAAGCCTATCTATACTTCTATTATGTATTCTGGTTAGGAGATAGTGTCTCGGCACATAACTAGTAACTCAGGTGTTGCTTACAACCCATTTAAAGCTTGACTTGTGACACTTACCCTGTCCCTCTTCTAAAATATCTTACCTATAAAAGCATAAAAACAGATTAATAATGAATGAAATACAAACCTTACTAAGTTTCACTTTACAGTGTAGCCCACTGAATGAGGGCATTCTCACTGTAACTGTAGGATTGCTGTAGGCTGAAATCATGGATTTAAAGGAAAGAAGAAACTTCAGTAAATAACTGGCCAATGATCAGCTGTAAGACTCAAATCTGAATGTTATTTTGCCACAGAAGGGCTGGGCCTTAGAAGGCTATCCCAGAATAACAGACCTGAAAGGCTAAAAAGGACTGAAAAGATCACCTCACCTGACCCACTGCAGACTGAGTTTGGCTAAAACCTGCCAGAGGTACTTCTCTAAATTTATTCTTGAAACTTCACACAAAGGAAATTCTACAGTGGATTGCATATGACTCAGTAGTTTATTATGCTTACTTGCTTTTCAAAGAGGGTGATTTTTCCTTACTAATCTGCTAATTGAATCTTTTGTAAACTAACCTGCATTTCCCCACGCACACACTTGGAGCCTGACCTCACAAAACACTTCTTCACCAGCCTCTGTGTAACCACTTTTTACGTGCTGAGGACACGTTATCACATCAGTCTTCTGTTGCAGACTAAACAAACTCAATTACCACAATCTGTCCTTGATTTTCCACGAAAACTTCTTATCTTCTGCAGCTTTATTACAGATGGCTGCAAACCTCTAGCTGCAGCAAAGACCAGGAACTGTGCAGCCAAGTACAGTGTCATGTTCACATTCCCACAAGCACATTCATGTGTCTACAAAAATACAGAATTATGAGCTGTCTCCTAAGCACCATACTGGCCCACAGTCAGAGTGTGGAGCTCATCTATAGTACCTGGAGCTCTCTGTGCACAAGTCCACACACTCCAGGGCACGTGACAGACCCTGGCAGGGTGAGGGCCATATTTTTTGCAAACAACTTAACAAGAGGCCCAAATCTTAGAAGGGTACAGCTTCAGCATTAGAAAACCAACCACAAGGATGAAGTGACAGAACTCAAATCCTCACTTGAGGATGTGATACAGCAAAGTCAGCAGGTGCTTGGATGCCATCTCTAGGTGAAAATGAGATGGATCCCTGCTCATGCATGTGGCCTCCCAGAGCCAGGTGGAATTAACAGCTGCAGTTGCAGGCAATATCCAAGCAAACTATACTTGGGATCCTTTCATTCAAGTTTTGTGACAGTAATCTGCTAATGAGCCTACATGTGGTAGCATGTCAAAAAAATACAGATATCTGCTGCCCCTTTGTCCATCTGCTTTCAAAGACCAGTTGTTATACGGTCTTCTCAGGGAAAGAAAATATCCCTGTGAGGATTCTTTTCTTCTGCTTGGGAGAGAGGCATTATGCTTACTGTAACTGCAGACTCCTAGGAGTTCCCTGTCCTCTCTGAACTGTTCAGTAGAATGATAAAATCTAAATCACTTCAATTAGTTCCTAACTATTGAATTGTGCAACCCTAACACACACCTCAGTATTCTTCGATCTGCTCTTTCCTTACCTGAATTTCACTCTCCTTTTATTAAAACATGTTTTGTCAAGTTAGTATTTTGTAGACAGCAGGAATTCAGACTTTTCTACCCATTCAATACTATTTCTCACCTTTCCCTAGTAATGCATCCATACTTCCCCTTTCTTCTTCATACGCTGACATTATTACAGAACTACACTGTACTAACTTTATACAAATCTTTAGTCCTGCTGCCCTTATTTCCACTTCTTGCATGGCTCCTTTGTATTTCACACATATCCTAAAAGCACCAGTATGATCTATATGATGCCTTGTCTCTTTCATACCTCTCTGCAGCCTGCCTTTGTGCCTCCAACACAAGCACCTTCAATGACTGCCAGATCTCCTGTATTCCTCCCTCTCCTAGATTACTTCCCCAGGAGACTGTCTATTGCTTTCCCCAGTTCTGTTGCTTAGAAGTTCATTGTTCATTTTTTTACTTCTCATTTCTGTCTTTCATTTGAAAGGTGAGCTTGAGATTTTGTAATCACTTTGCTGTTATGTTACTTTCCCTTTTTAAAACTGGAAGCAATCCCTCCCAATCAATCTAAACCAAAGTAGCAGTTTTACTAGCAGCTCTGAACGTGTCAGGCTGAAGGTTGTCCTGGCTGGCACTTTTTTCACAAAACTTGCCCACATCAGAGGCAGCCACCCCAACTCCTGAGCAGGCAGGAAAACAGCAGGTGTGCCCTGACCTGGTTTTCACACCAGCCTGGGGATGAGCTGAGCTATGTCTCTTTCAGGCTTTCACAGGCTATTGACGACACCTTTGTAGCTCTTCAAATGCGGACGTCCACATCTGCTCTTTCTGTCAGTTACAAGGATGACTGATTTTCTCTGTTGCTGCAGTCTTGTGTCTGCAATGTTAGCAACTGACCACAAATCTACTGTCAACTTCCTTGTTCCAGTTCAATGCCGCAGATGGACAGTAACCTTCTGTCTGATCTTACTGTGGTCAAAGAAACACTGGTGTTACAGTTACACAGTGTCACTCTTTATGCTCCCAATTTGCCTTCTCCTTTTAAGCCCTTGTGTTACATGTCAGCAGAAGTAACTTATCACAGATGAATTGTTTAAAGTATGAAAATGTAATGCTAATAACATCAAACTCAGTCAATAAATCTGGCTTTCATTGTTTCAAACAACAGGGGTAGACTAACTCAGACTAAAGCAAGTACACACTTGCACTGCTCTGATGAAATTCCTCCAGAGCTGTGTCCAGGAAAGACTTGGACCTGCTGAAGTGGGTCCAGAGGAAGGCCATAAAAATGGTCAGACAGATGAACACCTCTTCTATGAAGAAAGTCTGAGAGAGTCAGGGTTCTTAAGCTCAAAGAAGAGAAGGCTCTAGGTATACCTTATTGTCACCTTTATATACTTAAAGGGGGTCTATACAATAAACGAGGATGATCTTTTTTTAGCAGGGCCTGTTGCAACAGGACATGGGGTGGCACTTTTAAAACTAAAAGAAGGTCCATTCAGATAGGAGGAGGACATTTTTGACAGTGAGGGTGGTGAAACACTGAAACAGGTTGCCCAGAGAGATGGTAGATGCCTCATCCCTGGACACGTTCCAGGTCAGGTTGGATAACGCTCTGAGAAACCCAGTATAGTGAAACATGACCCTGCTTACTGCAGGGCACTTGGACTAGACAATCTTTAAAGGTCTCTTCCAAACCAAACTATTATGGTTTAGTGTTGGAGTAGGCAATGTTAACAGTTGGACTTGATGATCTGAAAGGTCTTTTCTAACCCAGAACAATTCTATGACTCTATAGCATGTTTATGACTAAACATTGGAAGTTGCTTACTGTCTGAGGTCCACATAATGGGACAAATACTACTCTCATAGGAGTCACTGGCAGAATTTCACTGGCCCCACAGGAAGATCAAGACACAGTATTTCTAAAGTGATTTAGAGATGATTATTAAATGTGGATACATCAAAAGTGCATAGATAAAAAAATGTAATTCCACGCATAATTTAACAATTAATTAAAATGCTAACACTTAAAAGCAAATGGTAGAATTTAATTTCTTCTGATCTCTAAGTAATACTAAATACAATCTGTTGCAAGCTAATTGCAAACAATGCAATATGAGAATGAATAATATTTTAGTATGTTGTCTAACAGTGCTTCTATCTCATCATACACCAATACCATGGTAAACTTAATTATCCTTATATTCGATCTTTCACATATGAGCACCTATATGAAAAAAAAATTAAACTCAAACACCAAAATAAAAAGAACCACAAAAACATACAGTCAACCATTTCAGTAGCACTGCACACCATAAAAATATTGATGCACTCAAAATATCAGGTATTTCATGCATAATTAATTTGCTGGTTTCAATTATTCTCTTTCCTGCTCCCAATTAGTCATGAACTCTGCATGCATTAATAGGATCAAATAAACTTGAACTCTGTGACTCTGTGACAGTTTTTATTGACTTGGATTTATTTATTTTATTGCAAAGAGATTTTGTGATGGTGCTTATTGTCAGCCTATAAAACCGTACAATTGCCTCCTTTTTCAGGTTCAACCTCTGGCCTTATGTCACTTAATTTTCTTCACCATCTCCTGGTTACCTTTCTCCCTCACCTGAACTTTGATGTAACAATAAAAATGTGAGTTTACTTGCTGATCTGCTTTGCAAACAGCTATAGATAATACCAAACAGATGGAAGTTGTTGTGCAGTTTACCTCCATGTGGAAGATTTTTTACCATATCTGTATGCAACATAGCAGGAACAAATTATAACTGTACATATTTCCAGGGATAATAACAAAATCAAACACTTCTTTACACCATTAACTGATGATCTTCTTCAAGAGTTACTTTTCTGTATTTTTTAGAAAAAAATTTTTGAGCATGTCTCAAGAGAAAAACGACTTCAAGACCTTTTAGAATAGTTCTGAACCCTTAACAGCAAATCTTTTAGGATAAAAAATAGAATGATCTCCTGTCTACAAAAAGAAAATAGGTCTTGTTGAACAGCTGAAAAACAAAATTGAGAAGGAAATACTGGTATTTCAGCTGCATACAATGCCTAAAGCAAGCTCCATGCTGGGTTGGAAGTGCAAGTGGACAGAATTTGCTCCCAGCATCAAAGTTTGCAGCATGTATCAGCATTAACTAGGAGGAATATGTTTCGAATAAACTAGGAGTCATTTAGATGCACTAGTACAGACAGAAATCTTCTTCTCATTTTCAGGAAAAGAAACCCAAAACATGCTTTTCCAAGTTCATTTCGAAAATGAAATGTGTTAAATTGAGATTTTTTTTTAAAAAGCCACTACCCTTAGCCTAACACCAGATGCCTCATTCCTGAAAATAAATAAAACCGTAGAGCTAAAAAGCAGATGAGGTGGGGAACTCTAAATAACATACGAACTGCGTGGCAAAAAAGCATATACTGCCAAGTACTGCTATCTAAAAAAAGATAACTAGTGTCAGTGAAGTGACAGCTTTCAGTTTTCACGTGCCATATGAGGAATGGTTCCTCTGCCATTAAGTGCATACCTGTAAGTTTCACAAAGCAATCAACCTACATGGCCATTTACAAGCCATGTGCTGCCTCAAGGACGCACAGGAATCGATTACTTCAGATTTCTATTCTGAATTATTCATTCAGTCCTTGCACAACAAAAAGATGTGCTCTCTATGTGCCACCACTGCAACACAGTACAGAATTTTGAACACAGACCTAAAAACAGTTGTTGTAAAAGCTTTTTATTCAACTACTTCTAAAAACCTTCTTGCTCACAGGACCTTTAGTGCAGATAACATCAAACTGGGTGGGAGTGTTCGTCTCCTTAGGGCAGGAAGGCTCTACGACAGGATCTGAACAGCCTGAATCAAGGACCCTCAAAGACAGGTTTAGGGAAATTAAAAAAGGAGACTTCTAACCCACTGACATGATATGCTGTCATCCAAGTTTCTCCCTGGAAGCTCATATAACAGCAGGCCAGTCTAAAGTCCAATAGCTTACTTCTCCTGCCCATATGTCAACAAGAAAGAAAAGATAACATTTAAACTGGAGCCCCACCATCAGACATTAAACAGCAGCCTTAGCAAGTGCAAAGCTCTTATCAGTCCTTGGAAAATCTAATATCAGTTCAAAAGTAAAACTCAGCATTTAAAAAATGTAGTGACAGTCCACTTGATCTTAAACTGTGGAATTCAAAGATAACTTAGCTGAATCTTACAAATAACACATTATGTACCTGTCTCTAAAAGTATGCAACTCAAGATAATTTGCAGGAAATATTTCTGCAATGACTATGTTTCTACTTTAACAAAGTACACAAGTACATGCTTAACTAGTCAACAGAGCTGACAAGGCTACATTTTTGATATACTACACACCTACCTGCTTTGAATCGAATGCAACTAAAGATGGGCAATGTAGAACAGAAGGATAAATACTTCTCAGGCATCTTGGCTTTTGTGGTTACTCAGCAAATTCCACTAATACAGGATTTAAATTAGATGAGTAACAGTAGGCCTCTATGCCACCCCCAGCAAATTACGGTAAGCCTTAAAAGCATCATGCTACCAACTGAGAAAAAAAACCTCTTCTGAATAGAAAAAAAACCTCTTCTGAATATCAGTTGTAAAGAGATAAAAGTTAGTTGCTTTCCCAAAGACTGTAGAAGATTAAATAAAATAAGCAAGGAAAGAACTAAACCAGCAGAGAAAAAAAGAAAAAAGAGACATAAAGGAAAAACAAAACAAAGCAAAACAAAAACACATAAAAGAAAACAAAACAAAAAAAAGAAGAAACAGAGGACAGTGAAAAGAAATGGGGGAAAGAGAGAGTAAAGAAACTAGATAAGGTGGAAAAAAGATCAAAGAAAAATGCAATCCATCCCCATGCTCATAGCAAGGTCCTGTCCACACACACAGTCTGGCATTTTTAAGGATCTCTTCCAATTACCCATGATCACCTTCATCTTGTCTGCTTCTTGTTGAAACCTGCACAGTAAGAGCCAAAGTACAACGACCTCGTTTTTCAGACAGTGGAGCAAAACCACTTCCAGGACATGATCCATCTCTCCCACTAAGGTAGAATTCTTTAGGGACAGACATCTAGAAGAGCCTGTTCTCGCTGCTACCTACCAGAGAAGTCTGGATAACCAGCTCAAAAAAAGCTACTGAGATGCCTGAAATAAGCTGATTCCTGCCCCCTTTTTTGTTTTTTAATTTTTTTTTTCCTGCAACAAGCTATTGGCAGTGAATGGTCAAATGGAAGTTACATGCAATTTTGTTTGATTCCAAGGTAACTGAAAACTAGGATGTAAATTCAACTTAATGCAAAGACCAGGCGAGATCTAGTGACTCAGCTAGAAATACACTCATTTATGGTGTTACTTTTTCTACACTCCCTCCATTACACAGTATTTTCTAAATATGCCCTTGTGTCTTAACAGAGAGCATTTGAAGGTCTGGTTTTGATTTCTGTGCAAGTCACTGTTCCAGAAACAAAGCTGTAAGAACAGGAATTTGATAACTCTATCACCAACTGCTTTCAAACTGAGCATCTCCAAAAGCTGCCACATAAACTCCAAGTTAACGGAAGAGCTACAGTCAAACCATACTTGTGTAAGTTATCAACCTTTCAATTCTAAACTAAGCAATCTGAGATGAAAATCAAGGCATACAAGCATACATCTCCATCATACAAGCATACATCTCCATCAATCTATATCTACCTCACCAATCACACTGAGAACTATTAGAAGATGAAGGCCTAAGACCACTGACCTTGACAACAAAGTCAAATGGATTTAGTGTGAACTCCTTACCCCAATTTCCTCATAGGTTTAGAGCATAAATCTTTTGTAAGGTACTCCAAAGAGGCTGACAGTATGGTAACAATGACCATGCATGTTTTATAAGTAAAGTAATGGTGTACAGTAATAAAATATTCAAACACTGCTCTTCAGTAAAAACAGTCATCATTTTTAACTCGTGTTAAAGGATTGCTTTCCAAAAACCTTCAGATAAGCTTTTCTGCATCCCACAAAAAATTAAAACTGCGTCTTTAAAACGTATCTTTAATACGTTAAAAAATTAGTAGTCTCTACAAACATGGCAACAATCACCCACAATTAGAAGAAATATGTGATGGTTAATTTGCAGACTGCATTTTGCTGACAAGAGTACTGGCAATCTTCCTGTATGGTTTATTTCTCTAAATCTAGTTTGTCTAACACACTGGACAATTGATGCATTTCTTATGTTACAAATATGAGGTAAAATCCAGAAAAGGAAGGCTGCAGGTCTCCAGACTCTTGTCTTTTCTCATTAGCAATTACAAAAACTTCTGCAAGAATCACTCAGGTATTTCATGATTACAGTGAGTGATATTAGGGGTCCTTGGAGCAGCTGTTTCTACACAGCATGACTCCTTTGGATCTAGCAAATCCATATTGGAAAAGCTATTGGGATGAGTAGTACCAAAAGCTACTCTGACTCCAGACTCACTCTGCCCACAGAAAGGTGGTGTGCTGCACAGGTGCTGACGTCAGGACCATTCCTAATGGCTCACTCATGGTTGGAAAGACCCAAAGAATGCTTTAGAAGAAATGTGTCTTGCTAAAGACAGACTTTGTATCAACTTCACATCTAGGCCTTGTTGGATCCCTGCATCATGACATTTTCAAGAGCTAAACAGGGTTCAAATGAATGTGAAATCAGAATTTTGCGTCTTTTAAAGATTTGTGAGGCAAAAAAAACCCAGTGGATTTTAAACATCACTGAAGAAATTCTGCTCTGCTTCTGTGTCCAGTATTTTTCAAATCCCCACAGAAGCAGCCACAAGAGGCACAGAGATAATTAGATTGCTCCCTGACAAAAAAAAAAAAAAAAAAGGTACTTCTCTCTACATATGAACACAAGCAGATCCTTCCAGCAATGTCTGAACATTATACTTATTAGTTGAATTTCAGTTCTTACAGTTAGCAGATATATTTTTGTTTAATGTGACTTTTATATAAATTCAACCTCGGCGGGGGTGGGGGGGAGAAGGAAGTTGTGTTAAGTAATTATACAATCTGTTTCTCCAGAGAAATGTCTGGGCTAGACAGTTGACACTGAAGCAGCAGGTTAAATTTAGAAGTGAAGGGCCACGCTGTGAAGGTGAACCCACAGCTTTTAGTTGTCTGTTGACTAAAAGTTGCACATATTGGTAAAATTACATGCTCTGTTCCTGAGGCAATGTTTACTGCTATTCAAAAAAAAGATTTTGAAAAAATACTTTCATCCCTAGAAAGCCTCTATTTCTAACCCATGAGCAGCATACTGATACCACACAATGATCTAGAGCTTTCCTTCTCAAGGTCAGTTTTCTCTCCCCAAAACGGTACTTAAAAAAAACCTTTTTTTTTTTTAAATTTGCCTCATCTGTGGTACTACATCCATGCCACTCTAACGTCCGCAGAGAGTTCAGCTTTGTAGAAAGAAATCATGTCCCTTAAACTTTGATTCATTTTAATTTCAAACTCAAATATTGAAATAGAGCACCTTGGGATATTCAACGGCAGCATTTCAACTCCCCTATGACTCCTTAAAGTACATGCATAAGTCTCAGCATTTAAGATCTTTCTCATTATATGCAACAAAGCTGCATCCTGAAATCAAACATTTAGTAAGAGACACAATCACTGCAGTAGCAATCAGGCATCCAGACATCACAAATATCAACTGACCTTCATGAGATGCTGATTAATCCATTTTGTGAAGGTCTTCTTTTGTACTTTGTCTCGCTCATCTGGAGGGAACAAATAAAAAGAAAAGGATTAATGGCTCTACAAATCATGCAGAAGACTATGATTTTTTTATGGAGAGCTTTATAAAGTTAGCATTCTAATAAAGTTGAAAAACAGAACAGTCTGCAAAAGCCCTGAAATATCTAATCAAAACAACAGTATACAAATGCTTTTACAGCACATCACAGTATGTCATGAAAAAGTGTTTTGAGCAGAAGCTGCAGGCAAGTTCCTGCAGGGCAAGAACTGCACTGGTACCACAGCAGCACTACTAACATAAAGGTAGATTCCTAGGAAAAGTCAACTGTTCCCAAAAATGTACTAAAAAGATCCAGGCAAACTTTTAAGAGCTATAAATACTACTTAACATGTCTAAAATCCAAATAATTATGGAAGTATTTAGCAACAGAAAATCTCTTACTATATGAAAGCTGACTTTTTATAACTACAATGCTTTTTGACTGGAGTATCACCCTTGTTCCAACATGCATGGATGAGCTACAGCTTCAGTCAGAAAAAGGGCTCTCTTTTCTTTAATCCTCTATAAAATAAACAAGGATGTCCATTAACCCAGACAGGAGACCCAACCACTACCAGCAGTTTGTTCCCTAAGTGTGGCACTGCCCACAAAATATTACAAAGAAACAATAAGCCACAGACTCGGGGTACAAAAGCACTCCCCTTACAGATGGAAGTACCTTCTTGTATTCTACTAAGCCACATTAGAGAAACACTAACATTCACTCCAGCAGGATTAATTTACCTCCCAAAACCTATGTATGGTCACTAGCCAGTACAACTGCCGCAGACCCCATCCACAGTCCTAGAGTTCCCCAGAGAAGGAGCTGCAGTGCATTAGGACCAGGCCCATCTGTACAAGCCTAAGATAGCAAGATCCCTTAAGACCCTGTACAACCAAAATTGCAGCTGGTTCATTGACTTAGGCTATTTGTACTGCAGCTGAGAATGAGAAATGAGCTCAGATAACAAAACAATACCCCTTCCACAGCGAGTGCCACCACCAGACAACTCAAACAGATCCTGCATTTTACATTAAAAAAATACTCTTTTCAAAATGGTCAAAAATAGCAAAAGTAATTGCAAAAAAAGATTCACAGAAGGTCCATATTCATGGACTTTCAAAAGCCTCTGGTGTAAATAGCATGAGATGCTAAAAATATCCATCCCAGGCCAAACAGAGCACCCTATGCTGCTCCCAACAGCGGTGAGAAATGAGTATTCGGGAACAAATGCAAAAACAGGGCAAGGAAAAGCCACCAAAGCCTATGTGTACTCCTCCCTTATGTGACTCACAGACATCCTACATGCTTATACACATCTTTGAGAGTCATAGATGCTTTTTTTACTTGTTAATTTTTTTCAATCCTTTTCTAACACACCTGCAACTTCTGCAGTCACAGTTCACCTTGGCATGTACACTCAGCTCTGTACAGAATACCTGCTGTTCCCTAAACACCTTTTCCATGCTGCTCATGTTCTTCCAAGTTTCTGGCTTACACTTTTTTCCCTGCTTCACAACTTTACATCCTCTTATGCTATTTGAGGACCCAAAAAGAGAAGAGATGAACAAAAGAATAAGGCTGTGCTACTGAAGGGAAAAAATAACAAATAACAAACCCAACAAAACAACAAAAAACAAACCACACAACTCAAAAACACCTGGCTGATGAAGAGAACTTTTTGCTAGATATACATTCCCCTATAACCTTCACCTAAGCCAGACAGCATTTCCAACATCAGTTTTTCAGACAAATATAACAGAGGCACTGGTTTCATACAAGTAGAGAACAAGAAACTCTCAGAAAGAAATCAAGAAATACTTCCACTTGTAACTGTTTCATTATGGGTAGTTGTTTTAAAAGGAACACAAGTTTTCCCAACTGCAGAATTTAGTATTCCTGCCCTCAAGTGTACAATGTGTCTTTTCTCTGAGGCAACCTCAGCTAGTTTTGTCTATCACAGAAGTTTACACTTTGGGAGATGCTACTTTGACCACAGTAAAACAAAAGGGGGGGGAAAAAAAGTTTTAAACCCCATTTCCTTGCATCTTGTTAGAACATACAATCACTACTAATTTCAAATCTACTTTCAAATTTGTTTTCAATTGAAATGCCAAAATACATAAAAAGAAGAGAGACTTACTATTCCTGTTATTTATGTAAATATTATACAACACCTGCAGGAAAACTCTGTACCTGATGTACACAAATGTCAGACAAGAGGAAAAGCTGTCATCTGTCATGTAGCAAAAACATCAGAACTAAAGAGAACAAAACCCAACAAAACCTACCAAAAAAAAAAATCCTAGCCAAACAACAAAAACTACCACATCTGTGATTTTTAATTAAAAAAAAAAAATTACTCCAGAAAAGCAAATGCACACTAGGAAGAAAATACAGTGCAACAGTATTCAGCATCCTAGAGCTCAAAGCAGAGCACCCAGACAGTCCCCCCAGATGAAGCAACCAGAAGACAGGTAGCTGACTAGGAAAGAAACTCCCGAACTGAGAAATAACCCACTGCACAGGTCTCGAGAGAAGCTGCTGCAGGGAGAGCTCCGCTCTCTCCCAGAGACAGCCCTGCCAACCCAGTGCCGGGCTGCGCTACTGACCCATGCAGCAAATGAGCTCCACCAGCTGCCTACTCCAGGCTCCGGTCCGCTCCATCTCCAGCAAAGTCTCTCTCTCCACCTTCCCAAACTTCCCACTTTCCTCCCTTGCCGGGCGAAGAGCGCGGCTGCTCCCTGCTGGTCCAGAGGGGGGCGCCAGTGCGGCTCGGGACGCTGTCCACGGGCGTCACGAGGGCGGGTCCCTTAGGGGCGGGCTGGGGCTGGGCAGAGAAAGGGCTGGCGAAGGGCGGCGGAAGGAGCTGGGCTTTGGGCTGGAGGGCAGGAGGCTGCTCGCTCTCTACAGCTACCTGAAAACAGGCTGGAGGGAGGTGTGGGCAGGTCTCTTCTCCCTAGTACCAGATAGTAGGATGAGAGGAAACGGCCTCAAGTTTCTTTCACTGACAGGGTTTGTGAACAAGCCTGGAACAAGCCGCCTAGGGATGTGGTGAAGCCACCATTCCTGGAGGGATTTAAAAGATCTGTAGAGTGGTGCTTAGGGCGGACTTGGCAGTGCTGGGTTAACTGTTGGACTTGATGATCTTAAAGGTCATTTCCAGCCTAAACGATTCTGTGGCAGAAAGTAGCAACTTCCGTTTTCTAAAACGCCAGGAGCAAACATCCCATCTCATTTAAGGAACAGTTACTGAATAACGTACTTCGTGTTGTGGTTGTATACTGAGCACCGAGCTCTGAAGACAACATTCATTTCACAATAGATTTTCCTCTGGTATTCCTAAAATTCCTTCTGCAAACTAGACTCTGGCACCTCAAACGTCACACTCAGAAGAGAGACCATAATTAACTCAGGACCTCTTGGGAAGATACTTGTTTTATGACACACCCAGAATCACAAAGCTATGTAAGTGAGAGGGGACACCCCCAATTTTCTGCTCAGTGCCTTGCCCTCTGCTCCTGAAAACTTTACCTTAACTTCTCACAGGCTTCCATATCTGTACCAGTTACTCATTCTCACTCATTAAATAAGCACCAGGGGACATCCAACAAACCTATCACAATCTGAAACAGTCTCTGGGAAGGTAAAGTCTCAGTTCAAACCAGTCTACTTTGTAAAGTTAAAACTACCAGACTTTCCACAGGCAAGGGTTGAATAACCTGACTAACAGGTAATCTACTGTCTTTGATATCACTAGTGGGTATTCGTAACGATAGCTGGGTCTAAACTACCCCTGCCTGTAGGCCTTGTATATCAATTGCAACTATCTGAAACAAGTAGTCAGCCAAATCTACCTCCGTTATAAAAGCTGGGATTAGACTCCATCATCCTGGGTAGTGTCCCAAATAAAATAAACTCAGAAATTAATAATACAGTAAAGGCAGGAGTACCAGCCATGCTAGCCTATCACATTTTCACAGCTTATGAAATCCTATGACCTCCAATAATAAAATACATAACCTTCGTGCTATAAAAATGTCAAGGCTGAATAAGCAGCCGTGTTTCTAACAAAATGACAGTTATGGTGAGGTCTCATAGAAATGCTAAAATAATTCTGAAAAAATAAACTTAGGGGGGTTTCCTATGGGGATTTCTGTTTATTTGGCCCCACTACAATAGTCAAGATAAACACTAGGTCTTGCAAGGGTTACACTCCCTGGACTTGCTTTTTGTGGGGTCAATATTTACAGTATGAGAATATCTACAGGAAAACAGGGAACTCCAAAGTTATTCTCAACAGTTTTTAACTTCAACAAAAGAACTCCACCACCCCACTAAAACCAGACCTCTGTGAAATACTTAATTTAGTGAACTAAACGTATAGACAGTGTGGGTCATGAGACATTACCTTCTCAGCTAAGGGATCTCTACTAAGTCCTGGGATAAACAAAGTTTTCTCAGAGTAAGTTCCTCTGACAACTCAGCTTTTCCTTAGGTTTTGCTGCTTCTAACACCGTATTTGCAGATAGTGCTTTATGTTTTATATTTCAAAATAATACATCATGCATTTTAATATATAATGGTGCTATTCTTAAATCAGCTGTTCTTGAAGAGAAAGAGACATCTGTCAAGATTAAAAGCAACATTTTACAATCCAACACCGTGTGGCAGTTTAGGCTGGGTGCCCCCTGTCACTGCTGCATGAGATACACCTCTGGTGTCCCAGGTGCCCACCCAATAAGGGTGGACACAGGAAACGGCGTGTTTCTACCCATAAATCCTGCACCCTATCAATCCATCTGCAAAGCCATTTTCTTTCTCTTTCTTCCCTCTCTGCTCCCATGGGAGATGTCCTCTCTTATCGGGTAATGCCAGGGGAGTATCCTCAAGGCCACTTAGGCCTGTCTAGGCCTAATGCCAGGAGGAGAATGGAGGGGGGGCAGTCTCAGACCTGGCCAGCCTGAGACTTGCCTAGCAGTGGGAGGGGGAAGAAAGAGCCCTGGGGGTTTGGGTATACCCTCAGGTGGGAGGAAGGGAGGATTGGGAAGCCTTTGGGAATTCTGTGAGGGGTTCTGTATGCTTTAGGATGTTCTTTTCCACTATGCTTTGTAGTTTGTAGTTCTCTGTAGCTTCACCAATTGCTTTTCCATTTAAACTTTCCATCACTCTCCAATTCGTTTTGTGTGAGTCTCATTCTTTTGTCCCTTTCAGGGCAAGAGATGTTCTGGCTGGCCTCAAACCAGCACACACTGACACTTTCAAAATCTGATCAGCTTCTCCTTGGATTTATGAAATAAAAACTTGGAACTTTTCTTGTTTATGACCCTGTTGGTGTTCACATATCAGGACAGCTTTGGGAACAGCACCAGCAGTTTGGAGAAGCTTGCCTTGGAGACAGCATCACATTACTTCTTTTTTCAGATAGATTGAATGGAGGCCTTGTTAGCCAGAAAGGAAGTAAGAGGATAACTGGAGACAGACTAGCAAGGTACATAGTTTAGACAACATGGAGAAAGAAAGACAATACAGGCATGGAGCATGGGAGAGACACGGTCCACATGTAAGGAGGAGACCTTTTGTATATAGGTAGAGAAACAGATCTATGGATATAGTTTATGAATTAAGATAGTGAAATCTGGCTAAGAGAATTCAAGATAGACATAATGATGGGGTTTGACCCTTGTTAGGGTAAAAGAAGAACAAAGGATATATCCAAATATTAAAACACACAAGGAAAAATGAATGCTGTCAGGTATTAGTAATTCAGCCACAAACTCTTGAAATGCACTGCCTTAGGAAGGCTCACCTCTTAAAAGCGATGAAAAACTAACCCCCTCTTGAAAAGTCTTATTTTGCTCAAGTAAAACTCCTTCATTTCCCTTTTCCACTTACTGCTTGTTGCCATCACTTCCTCCTTTGTGACAAGCTTCAATTCTAAATGACCTGTCTCACCTCAACTACCACTGACTTACTCCACACACACAACAGAGCATGAAGGCTACTACCATTACATACATACAAATTCTCAGAAAGTCAAGGCACAAAATGCTCCTTCCTCATGATGTTATTCATGAGACTGAAATCTGGCAGAGTTAGAGCCAGTGCAGTCATTAGGATATGCAGGACTGCACTGTTATCAGCAACTAGAAAAATCTACGGTAAAGTGCTCACACAGAAAATACTTACCATTTCTGTTTAAACCCTGTATGAAAAGGTTGTATTATGGGCTAGTGATGTCATCACTGTTTGAAGTACTTTTAGACACAAAGCACACAAGGATGGGAAAGGTACCACTAGATCCTCCTACTTCTATCAAGGATAACAGCTGCTGTCAGAGAAGGACACTGGTGGAACAAAACTCTGGGCTTCCTTCCCCAATATGTCTCACAGTCAACTGCTGCCCTCACAAGCAGAAATATAGAGCAACTGTCATCATCTGACCTGTATTTTTCCAGAAAATGTATCCCACTCAATTATTGCCTCCTCTGATGAAATCTGCACTGATGTGGCCAGGTTCTTTCAGAAGAGTGGCTCCTCTTCTGCACACTCCTATCAGGCAAACCATCAACTCTTACAAAGCTTCCTTTTATATGTCACATCACACAAAGTTATGTAAGCAATTCAAATTCGCTCCTAGAACTCTGCATTGTTAATTTAAATAGCACTGAACTAGGAACTTCTGTTTAGGCCTTCTCTTATTTATTCTGGTTGCTCCAATTATTCTGTAAAGTATTTAAGTCTCTCTCCAGTTTCCTTTCCTCCGAAAAAACACATTTCTTACACACGACACTGAAAGGTTACACATGCTGTTGGTCTGACTAAAGATGAATCAGAATCAAAGTTTTACTCATTTATTCTATGGATTACATGCATCAAGAGCTCATGAACCAAAAATTATGTGTTCTTCCTGGAATTACAGTCAAATAAGATCAAACCTGTTAAGTTCCTCAATGAAGGAAGGGCTGATGAGGGCTTTGTAAAATGTAGCTGTTAAGTTCCTCAATGAACTCATCAGTCCTCATCAGCTTTTATGTCATCATGGTTCAGCTTTTGTGACATAAAGACAAACAATGTTTAGAATCTTTGATAGAGTTTCCAGTCAGACTATTTTTACTTCTCTCTCACAAAATAGTACTGCAAATTTTACTTGCCAAGTGAGTTCTTTGGGTATGCATTTGGCTATAAAAATGCACATGTTTTATGAATAAAAATCTCCTAGTAGGAAGAATGTGAACTAAATTCAATGACAGACTTCAACATGCCAAAGACTGGGAAGTGCTCAGCTCTGAAAAACTGCAGGAAATCACATAGCAAAAATGACAAAACCTCAAAAGAAACTGGGAAACTTCAGCCTTCAATTTTGCATTAGTCATTCCTTCAGTGGGCTTTCCAATGAAGTTGTCTTGACCGCAACAGCTGCACATAGAATCGAAAGAGAACGCCCTTTCAGCTGTGTTTTACCTAATGCACATTTGTTCATTCAACTCCAGTGATCCACTTCAGCACTTCCCAGCCTCACCAGTGAAGCAAGGGAAAGAAGACTTAAAAATCTTACTGAAGTTGAAATGATGTTATCTGTGTATTTCTCTTTGGAACTGTGCAATTCTTCATACCTAACTACCTGTATAATCTCTTTGATTTATATGTGTGTTTATTAAATCAGACCACAACATCTGAAATTAATTGCTTTGGTACATTAGCAGTATATGTACAATGAAATTAAAAAGCCTGCAAAATAAAAGTTGCCTTTGGTCAGATCTAAACTTGCTCTGTCTTTGGCTGTTGTAAAATATTTTGCAGAATACAGCACTCTCTAAGGTCTGTTGCTACCCTACTGTAAAATGAATACATTTAGACACACCAAACTGTTAACTGATTAGAGGAGACAACTTGTATGGGGAGCCCAAACCTCCCACATGGCTTGGGTGCACTTGCCTCCCAACCCCAAAGAAGATCTCAGGCTCCTGCTGACAAACTCTGGACATTCTTTAACAAGTTACCTTTAGTAACTGCAGTAAAACAGCTGTACCCAGGTGCATCAGTTCACACTCTAGGCCAAAGACAGATTTTTCATCTTACAAAGCTCTGGGCTGCTGTAGCTAAACTCTTCCCCATTTCCAAACTAGCCGCCTCCCAGGTACATCATACCATGCATGACAGCATGTACATCTTGATTGCAACATCAACATTTCTAGTCCTAATCCTAATTCTATAGACTGATACCAAGAGATACTTATTGAAGCAGAAAGTCAGAAGACATAACACAGAATGTTGTTCTCTGCTACTACCATTGTTTGCTAGACAAAACGTAAGATTTTTTCTTATTTTTGGAGGTCAGGGTTTAATTCTAATTGCAGAGCAATCATAAAACACCCATTGACTTGGATAGACCTGTGGTCACCTCAAAAAACAAAGTAATGACCACATGCAGACAAAACCATAAACACACAAAAAAAAAATCTGAACCCCAGGAATGAGTGGCTTCCACTTGCAATGTTCTCTAGCACACTGCACCTCAAGCCTACCAAATGCAGGCACATGTTAAACCATCCCAGGCAGTACAGAAATGCTTTGTGTGCTGAAAATACTCAAAATTTTGCTAATTGCACACCCATCTGGCTCAGCAAGAAACTGCACTCATCACACTCTCACTTGGACCTTTTTCCCGCTACTACTTCCTATCTATTCTTGAAGCAGAAACAAGAACTCAGCTGGTCTGTACCTGAACAGTGGGGATAGCTCAGCAGAAAATCTCAGCAGGTTTGCCTGGCTTTACCATCCTGTGCAGAGGATGCTGTGTATATTTTCCACTGCTGGAAAAAGAACTATCTTTCTGATACAATTTACAGGAATGCACATTAAGGATTCCTATACCTGCATAGAAGAAATATTGTTATTTGACTGCATGCACACACTTCAAATCCAGGAGGAACCCCAAGGGATCATTTTGCATTCATAGGATCTCGGTCAGGCAGCGCTTTGCAGTGTTAGCATAGTTACATAGCTGTCTCATATCTAATCAGCAATGACACATGAAATAATCTCAAAGATCTTCTTTTTTTCAGTGTCTTTCAGTCCACTAATGAGTGCTCGAAAATGTTTAGATATATACATCAAACAACGGTCCCAGCTCCAGAAAGTTTACAGTTCAAGTGTTAAGTAAGTGTTAGTCAACAATAGATACAGACAGATCACTACAGAAACACAAGGCAACAATGAAGCAGTACTGGTCAGCTATAAGCCAGCTCCGTTAAGGGAGGAAAAAAAAGTCAATATAGCTTTTGACTTTCTTATTTTGGCTTTCAAAAAATGTCAATAACCAATTCAAATTCATCTTCTAATGGATTTCCTTTTGAGCAGGCCTCTCTGCCCTCAAGCCCTGTAGCAGGATCAGTACTCACTATCACAAAAAGCCAACAAAGCAGAACTCTGCAGACAGTAGTAAACAGCATTGAAGAACTGCCACAAAAATACTTGGCTTTTCGGTTCAATTCAGTTTTCAGTGCTATTTTATTTCTGCCTTTTATACAAAAGAGAAGACCCCTGTGAAAATGTCCCATCTACCTATGAAGATACAAAAACCCTGCATATAGTCATAAATAAATAAATAACCTCAGATTAACACCCCAACCACAATGTAAACTAATTTTTAAAGACAGTTTTAGAGTTAGGTTGCTGTTTGGTTTGACGTGGGTTTTTGTAGTTGTTTTTTTTTTTTTGTGAGCGATCAAAGAAGTTTTGATACAAATTAAAAATGGGTTTCTAAAATGTCAGATGACAGCTTTGATATTTTAAAATAACGTTGATGTGAGCTTTAACAGAAATGCCACCATGGAAAGATGTGCCTAACCAAACAGCAAAAGGCTTACGAGACTAAAGACTATGTGATCAGTGCAGTGCAAACTCAGGTCACGGCAACAACCAGCACTACCCAAAGAAAACAGCAGTCCTTTTCCTCAAGCCCCTGTAAACCAGTGGAGACATACACAGGTTCTGTGTATTTCTGGCCTTTGACCAAGTCCTCCCACTCTCTTCCTTAGAGAAAAAGCAGAAGAATACCTTTCAAATTCAAGGAAGGGTCCTGAGAGAAGAAAAGAAGAATAGTGGGGTTAGGGGGTTTTTTGTTTTGATTTGGGGTTTGTTAATCCAGTCTTTGAAGTCCGGTGCTTGTAGTCACTGTACTAACTCCAGACTGCTGCAGAGCATGAAGAACTGGAGGGAGAGCAGCAACATTTCCCTGTGACACACACAAGCTCCGAACAGCAGTTTACACTGCCTTTTCCTCAACACAGTCTACGACAACAGAACTTTAATGCAGTGTACAAACTATATGAATATACTAACCAGCAGGCTTAGGAGAAAGACTGAAAAGAAAAGATATGGACAGAGATGCTGGGTTTGGCTACATCAGTAGTTCTTGCTCTTCTTCTACCTTCACACATTCTGATGTACTTGCATAGTAAAGATTAATTTGGTTTGCATGCGGTCTCAAGACAAGCAGACAGGAATCACAATCATTGAGTATTAAAAAAAAAAAAAAACAAACCACAAAATCTCACCAGCTGATGTTTATACCCCAAATGTGTATGATACTGCTCCTCATTCATCTCCACCAGCACACTCACACACTGTTCTCCCTTCTGTTTCAAGAACAATAAAGGATTCTCCCCCACAACAAAGAAATGTAAAAACAGCTACTAGCATGTTTTCTGTGTTGCAGGAAGACAAAGAGCACACACACTCTGAAACCACTATCTGACTCGCAGAAATACAATGCCAGCTTGCATAAGAAAAAAGTAAAATATATATAAAAAAAAGTATCCCAGCCGATTTCATTTGAAGACTTGGCCCAAAAGACACTATTTTTAAAACAAGCCTACAATGATTTGGAAATGTCACTGGCCACTCTTCTTGATTACCACACAAATCCAAAGCAACTGCTATCACTAAGATGAACTGTTTCAAGTGCATTTTGGTATTCACCAGGAATATCTACGGTTTCATTTCACTTCACAAAGACTTCTTAGCAAAGCCATTTTTTCATTCATGTAAAAAGTCAGTTGACTGAATGTCATGCTGAGATACGCAAATCTGAGTAGTAAAGTAAGAAAATTATTTACTTTAAAACCGAGATGTGATTGCTTTACAAATACAGTGTTGCTATAAGGAATATAGGATTGGTAATCAATAGCCAGCTTTAGAAACACTTGAAAAAGGGTTCAACTGGAAAGAACACGCTCCAGGGAGTAAAAAGAAAAAAATCTACCTGGCCAGACAAGTGCCCCCCACCAACAAATTCTCTTTCCTAACTTAAATTCTTATTCTAGATTTCAGAGAGTCTAAAGCCCGCAAATTTTCAGAGTCTTTATCCAACTTCTTCATCTTTCCACTCAACACAGACTTGAAATACTTAAGTCACAGTCTGTATCAAAATGTATCTCTGCCTCTAACTTTCACAGAGAGATGTGGAAGTTTACTTTGGGACAATCATAATATTCCTGCTCTTTATGAAAGCACACACCCCTTCTATTGCTAATAAAAAAGATAAACTCCACCATCTCTCTATGTGCCTACACTGTGTTTTCAAGTTATAAATGTAAGAGCTGCAAGTGTAGGATACAGAGAAGGGAAGAATAGTCCTAATTTAGTCACATAAAAATTATATTGAAATAACTACCATTCTTTCTGAAAGTCCACAATTAAAATGACATTTCATTCAATGATCCATTTCCGTCTCTATTCATGGCAGCATGCATTGAGTAAATACAGTACCATTTGCATGATAATGATGTAAAAATCACTGGTCACCTCCTGGGATAGTACTAAAGCTTTTAGAACTAGATGTCAATGGGGTTGGGGTCAGTATTAGTACAGATACCTGTTTTTTTCTCAAACTTACTAACCGCCTAAACGTCCCTTCCTATCTGATCTGTCTGCACTGCCGGAGACAGCCTGTTAGGGATTTTACTCTGTAGTGTAACCACCAAGGTAATGCTGCAGGAGATGGGACACCTTTGCTCTCCTGCATATATGCCCTGCCCTCCCTGTCCATGGGCCTCTGATGACTTCATGTTACTGGCAGCTCTGTGATGCCCCATAGATAAGAGAAGTGCCACCACAGATGGAGATTTTAAGGTTTCAAGGAGATGAAAGGATCACTTCTGAGAAGTCATTGCCATGTATAAAGAGCAGCAACACAAGAACAATGGGCAAAGGGAGTTTTGAAAATGGCATTGTCTGAAGAACAAGAAAATTTAAGGAATGAGAAACGATATGGCAGAGAGAGCCCTGAGTGGTACTGAAGATAAAGACAAGAAGTTTGTACACTTTCCAGTGGAAGAAGAGAATTCCAGGACAGCAATACAAGAAGAGGATGATTTTAGTGAAAACGTATGTTGAAATGAGTGGTTAAGAGGATGATTTTAGTGAAAACGTATGTTGAAATGAGTGGTTAAGCTTGGCATCTGGAGTAACATCAAGATGCATCTTATGGCAGTCAGTAGGAGACTCAAACCTCTCTGGAGGACAGCTTATGCTGCATGCAGAGAGAGAAAGACAAGGTTCCAGACACTCTGTAGTAAGAACACAGAATAAGAGCCTGAAAGAATAGTCATGCTCTCAACATTGGGAAAATAAAAGTAAATAAATAAATGGTGCTTAACTTGGAGGATTTTTGTGTATCAGTATGACAGGCAGTTTAATTTCGGTCGTATTTCAGCCAAGAGAATGGCAAGGCTCACAGGAGGTACTTTGTTCATATTACGTCTCTGGGTAGTTCTCAGAAATTCCTTTTATCTGCTTTGAAGCAACAGCATGAATCAAAAATTATCAGCAAAATGTGTATTTGTGTACTTCAGAGATTTACCATTTTACATGTAGCCATCTTTTTTAATGTGTCCAACTTTAACCGCCTCCTCGTGGAGCGTGAGTGTGCAAAAACCAAATGCCAGGCTGACATTCTGCATTCTAAAATTTAGTAAGGGAATTCTACATCTTGTTTGAAGCACTCTACCTCATGGCAATAGATGAAGTAATGTAAGAGTCTTCAAAATTACATGAATTATACTTCTAATCCACTTGATATCTTTTATGTTAGTCTTCATTATTAAGTCAATTGAATGTTTTCAGTTAAAGTAAAAAAATCAATAAAGTTTTGTTTCCAGACACAATATGTACAGATAGTACATTTTTTCAAGCACAAGTAAGCTTTAATTATCTACAATGCCTGTGCCAACAAATGGGGTATACATGAAGCCAGAGTTTGAAGATCTGGCGAACTGAAGGCCTACTAAGGTTTGTCTATCCTGTTGTGTATTTGCATTATACTTTAAAAAAATTACAGTATAAACTGTACCAAATTCCAGTATAAACTGTGCCAATACACAAGTTTGCTTTCCAAAATCACTGTATCAAGGAACTCCCAAAAGTCCTTTTGGATTTAGCTATCTGGCCAGAAGTGTAAAAGTACACAGATTTCACACTAACTGTAATACCAAATGAGTGCACTTGTACAATACCTCTCTTCTGGAAGGCACTGTACTCATTTAAGGAGCTCCACCTCCCCTTGCTCTGAAATAATTAAGCCTTTTAAGACCTTCATTCCCAAAAGCTTCAGAAGATTTCGGTGGCCAAATTTTCAGTTTCATTCCTACTCTCCTGTTTTGAAAGCCATACTCTATATTCTCAACACAGCAAAATGCGAATTACTCACTAAAATGTTGTCAGCCAATTTCTCTTCCCACAGGACTAAAAACACACATACACCGATTTAAGTGGTAGCTGATTTTCTTCAGTTCTATAATTCAATTTTTTGTTGTATTTTATCTCATGGGAAGAGGATGGAAAATAACACAGAGAATCCCAGTTTTCTCTCAGAATGCTGAAATATATTAATAACATACTTCAAGCTTACAAACAAAAATTGCTTTGTAGGTAGAAAGAAACCATAAAAAGCCATAAGTATGCAAGTATTTCAGAACACGCAGAATCCTGGGCAGAACACTACATCAGAATACAGACTGATCTGTAACTTGATTTAAAAAAATCACCATCTTCACCACTGTGATGACTTTATTTCATATTTGCCCCATTGCCCCTAAATCTATAAACAACAGGAGATTTGTACTATAAAAAGATGAAATAAAACCTTGAGAAGTCTAACTTTGAGGCAGAGCTCACAAGTGCAACAGAGACAGGATGACAGTTAAGGACAGCAGGCTGAGTGACATGCCACCTGTCTGTCCCAGGCAGGATTGATTACCACCACCAGGACTGCCAGACCAAAACTTGCCTCTCTGTCCAAGTTAGGATATATTTTTAGTCTTTGCAAATATCACTGGACTATAAACGGGGTTTGATTTTTTGGGGGGGTTGTTGCTTTGTTTTTTTTTAATTGCAATAGAGAATTAATAGAGTTTTTGTACATGAGAGATTTAACATCCTAAAAGCCAAAATCTTCTGCTGGCAAAGACAGATCATAAAGCCTCATAAACCTTGATTAGCTCATGACCTGAAGAACTTGCACACTGACATGCACAAGCGTCAGATCAAGGAAGATCCCTGGCCCACAAGGTTGAGATAGAACTGACGGGGGACTGGGTGACAGGGACAATCACAGAGGATGGAATAGGCTCCCAGAAGAACCCACAGCAACAACCCACAGCAAAAGGAAACTGAAGTAGGTGTCCAGCCACAGAAGAGATCTATCTGCCTACTAGCTTATGCTGCTGTTATTCACATAGGAAGGAAACACAGCCCTAGACAGCCAGATGAACTGTTACCACAGTAGAGTCAGATCCACCCTCCTGAAACCAGGAGCAAACTTCAGTGAAGGATAAAGCTCTGTTCTCTCATATGTCACCACTATATTTAGGGACAAATCAGTCTTGTCTTATATATATTGCAACACACGTAAGAAACATCACAGAGTCCATTGGGCCAAAATGACCAATTTGCTGACATAGCCCAGGGCTAATCCAGCCAGAGGGTGTAAGGAAGAGTACAGGAGGTCAGGTCATGGCACTCAGTCACACAGGTCAACTACTGAGGACTAAGTTTCTTAGCTCAGCTGTTATTACCCCAACTACCTTATTAAAAGCAAGCTCAGGTGCCACCGAAGAGAGTCCCTACAAGTCTTCCAGCCCTTTAAAGGGGGAACACTTTTTCTTTTTAAAGCCAAGAGCCCAGTAAGCTTCCAAATAGTTCCTGACTGAGATAAAAGGATCAAATGAATTAGTGGCTGAAATTACTGAAATGAAATAAGATACAGTCTGCCCAGTCACAAGATGATGAAGATGCTGACAAGATACGAACTGCTTAATTTTACAGTATTGCAGTAGCAGTATGAGTATGACTTGGGGTGGATAGGAATTTATTTTAAACTACCTGGGATTCTGTTAACAACTGGCTTGTTCTACACATCAGATTTGTTCTGCACAAACTGCAGCAAATGCAACCTCACGACATTTGTAGTCTTTCAGGTAAGGTACAGCTACACAAAAAGAATAAACCTGATTAAATGTTCCCCTAGAAAACAGCAATGTTTTCTGCTAATAAAAATAAAGGAGGTACAAATGAAACTTAATCTTCGGCAAAGATCCTCCATCAACCACATACAGCCATGATCCAGCAAAGCTCCAATGAAGAGATCCTTCTGGAAGTGTCCCCATGCCAGAATGGGACTATGTATTTCTTACACCTACATCACAATAAGGAATAACTGATTTATGAGTGGTATGAAAGAATGGTAGATCTTAAGTTATATTGACCAAAAATCTGAAATAAGGAAGTAATTGGGGCAGACGCTGCAGCAGTGATCCACGACTTGTAAGCCAGTGAGCAGGACAAGATCTTTCAAGTCAAGTCCAGGACACTTGTGATAAAAGAGATTTTTGAAACACTACACTTTTATGGCTAGTAAAGATTGATGAAAATTAAATATCAGAAGGTAAAGAACAAAAAATAATAGGCAAGCCTGGCACCGCTATCTTTGCAGAGGCAAACATTTTATAGGCTAATGGCTTACTGGGACCATGCACCATCATGGGGGGGAAAAATACAGTATTTTGTAATATTATAAAGTTAGGATCAGTAACCAGTCTCCCAGGCAGATTAGTAACCTTCATGGACTAATTACACACTGCCAAGGATTGCCTCTAAAATCCCTGAGGGGAAGGAAGCTTATTCAGAAAAACCTGGATTTTGCAAAGCATTATTTTAGAGTGGTAGTCAAAGAAGTAGTTCTGGCTTCCGTGAATATAGGATGGTTTATGAAGGAACCCTTTTCTTAAGTTCAGCTATGACAGTGTTCCTAAGGAGGTTAAAATTAAGTGAACCCACATCTGTCTTGCTTCAGGACATCACTCAATTGACTGAATCAATTCAGGTCTCTGGATGCATTTACAAATGTAATTCTGTCCACAAGTTTCAAAGATATGCTATTTAACATAATAAATTTTTTAAAAACTCACACAGCCTACAGCAGAGTTGTTCTTTGTTCCCATGGACTCATAAGCACTGTAGGTGTGATGGATCTTGTCTCCCCAAATGCCAGCCAGAACAGCTGCACAAAGCTTACTGACTTAATAAAGGGTAAGAATGTCACCCCAGATTAACAGCTCCAGTTACAGCACAACAGCAATTGTTAAAACATTCAATTCTAGGCAGCTTGCTGGGTTTCCAGATTTATGGTAAATGAAGTGAAAAACTCAACTGGAGGAGAAAAAACAAAGAAAGAAAAAACCCTAGAATCATTTGAGAAAAAAATACATGTGTATTTGCAATGTTAAAAAAAAAAAACAACCACAGAGGAGTCATGGTTACCAACAGCAAACAGAAGCTCATGTGCTGTTCCAAGTGGCTAGCTTAGACATCTTCAGAGAGAAAAATTATAAATACACAAACACACTCACATTCAAAATAAATTTCTGTGGGGGGAAAAAAATCTGAAACTCACATCAGAAATAAAGTGATAAGTGGTAACACACCCATTGGTCTTCAGCTGTACAGATTTAGAAAACTGTCAGCGCAGTGGAGCATTAGCTAATGGTCACATTAAATGTTCTTACAGGATTTTGTGAATACATGGGAAAATCCAACTTGTACTGAACACTAAGTAAACAGGCAGTTAAAAACAAGTATTTTTATACGAAACAGAGTTAACAGCAAAGCCACCAAACCTATTCACAGGCTTCCCTACAGACAGTGTGTCCTCTGTTCATGCAGAAGAAGCAGTTTATTACGATTCTCTGATGGTAAACTTAGCTGTGCCTGCCCCCTTACTTGCTGGACTCTGTGTCTGCAGTGTAACATGAACTGCATTTCACTTCTGTCTTCACATAACTAAGTGGAACAAGAGAAAGTTAGGAGATCAAAGACAGGAAAAGGATAATAACATTGTATTGTAGTTCTGTGTTAAGTTTGTTCATACTGTGGCAGTCACATACTCAAAACATATAGGACAGGCAGCTATTGCAAGAATCTTTTTGTTCTTTTTTGACTTTTGTCTTCAGGTACCACTTCTGCAAGAACTATTTTAAACAAAAGCCCTCACACAGAAAACATTAAACAAATAAAAGAAAATAACCTTTCAGCTCTATTTGTACTTATTGTACCACCCAGACCATCGGAAATGAATACAGGAAGCAAATCAAGATAAAGAAATACAATGTCTGCCCAAGAGTACACATATTTTTATAAAGTATATTGCTATATATTATTTTATATATCAAATAAATAATGTAAATTTAATAATCATATATATAATAAAAATCCAGAAATGTAGCTCCAGTATGAAACAGCAAAGCCTCTTCTTCAGAAAATTTATCTGAAGAACCTCTCCCTCCAACATTAATTTTAGCACTGGATTTTACCATCCTACTAACTATAGTACAAGACTCATGAACAGAAAAAAAATTCAACTGGTTTGGGAAGGAACTGAAACAGAAAGCTGCAACTCAGCTATACACTCATCCTCATTCATTCAGAAGGTACGTAAAGATCCATGCTGCCTAGGAGCCAGATACAATTCCTCTGAACTAGCTCCTAACAGAGGTGGATTTCCATCATAATTCTGGGAGTCTTGCTGTAACTTACTTTTTTTAATTTGCAATTCCTTAAATGCTCTTTTTTTTTTTTTTAACGATATGCCCAATTCTCACAGCTACAGAACAAACTGAAAAGGGAGAACACCTGCTCCTGAAGCAGTCAACAAACAAAGACAACCTTTTAAAAATTATTTTTAAGCTAATCTTACCTAAATTGCCAAACACCATCTCCTTATGCTATTTCAGTTTAAAGTGAAGGGACCAACTACACCATACTGGATGAAGATCAGTGGAAAGAAATCTTCCTCATGGAGGCAGCCCCTTCACCCAAGGAATTCTATAACTGCATGTATGGACAAGCCCTTTAAATCCCACAGTTAAATTTTACTGAGTGCTGTTAACACCTAGTTAGTCTGTTTTAAAGGCCCACTAGTATACTCTTTTGGCCAGATCTAACCATAAACAGTTGCTCAAATGCTTATCTTGGATTTGCAACTTTAATACTACTGAGCCAGAGTGCTTGATTTAGCAAGGACTTCTAACTTAAAATTAAGGACAAAAAAGATACTAAACTATTCTGATAAGAGACTAGGGCTTGCTCTTTCTACCACTTCTCTGATGAAGTCAATGATGAAATTAAAAAGGTCCTTATCTTCTACACAGAACAGCCACAAAAGGAGGATTACACATGCTGTCTGCAGCTTCAGTGTGTTTTTGGACAGAAAAATCGTGTGCAGAACTTGCAGGGTGTCTAAAGCCCTATCTCTACCTATTACTGCAGCTCCTCTCATGCCTCTTCAGCAACTACCCAGCCATTTTTGACTTTGCTTCTTTCCCTGCCTCTATGTCCTCCTTCCAAATGTCCTATACTGCTCCTCTCCATCCCACTGGCTCTTCCCCCTTTCAGATTTTTGTCAACTGCCATTCCTTCTGTCTCCATGTTTCCCATGCCCTAATCATTATGCTCTCACTCTTGTCCTCCTCTCATTCCTGTATTAAAAGGTCCATCTACTGCACTCCCTATCCAAACAGGATGTGCTCCTTTTCATCCATGTTCTATGAAAGCAGACGGGATGGATACACAGAAGAAAACCTTGCTGATGTAATGTAATGTGAGATGCCCAGCCTTGGAACATCACAGCTCCACCAATAAAATATTTAACCACATGTCCTAGAAGTGTGTGTGAATAGCCTTGCTGTGCCAAAGCCAACAGAGAAGCTCTTGAAGACAGGTCACATCTTCAACATACATTTTATAGCCATGGAATAATCCTTTAATTGTTTTATAATTAATTGCAGTATAAAGTTCTTCTTTTCCCCACTTTGAAAGCAAATGTCTCACTTTTTATAAATGGTTTACATGTTTACAGTAGATTAATTTCATCTTAATTTTCGTTCAGCATAACATCATCTGGCTTCACACATGCTGTTGCTGAAGATTATGGCAGCACTGTTTACTACTAGTAAGCAAACAGATTTGCTTATACTCAGTCCTTGCCACAAAAGCTTAACTAGCTTAACTTACGATCAGTCAGGTCACTCAAACTCTCCAAATGCAGCTCCCCTCCTTGCAGAACAGGATAACATGAATTTCTTTGCCATTTTCAACAGCTCTTGTTGTGTAAGTGCACTTGTAAACACAAATTACAGTTCTCTTGCACTTTTCTAGCCACAAACATAGCCTCCATTAAAGGAAGGCTTCTGCCAGTGCTCCCTCTGGTTCTCACCATCAGAGAATTAATTAGCAGCGTACTGATACACAGTGCCTGTAGTACAGCTCAGCCAACAGTTTGTCAAGTTCCACCTCCAAGTTCAAGGCAGAACAGGATATAAGGAATTGCTCTACTTAGGGTCCAGGAGTGATGGGATGGACAAATTACCCAAGACAGGTTTAAGTGACCTTGTCTCACCACAGCTGCAAGACAGATCATGCCTGAAATAAGAAAGTAAAACAAATGGAAATCTGTTCTGGTTGAAGTAGTCCAAGGAGGAGAAACAACTTTTCCTTGGTGCCAGTAAGAGGCTTAAGGAAGGACAGGGACCATTGAATGATCACATCTATCTTTAGCAAAACAGAGAGAATCTAGATGACTACTGCAGCATCTCTGCATTGTCTTTGTCCAACGCTGCAGCTGAACTGTTTGCCAAAGAAAAGAAATCAGGGGGAGAAAATCCTGTTGTTTGGTTTCCTTTTCAACCTTTTCCATGTCAGGCTGCAGCTAAAGCTAGTAGCAACCAGGGTGCTGTGGGCATCAGATGCTGTCCACGGAGCAGCCAGTAAGGCAGGGTCTAGCAACTAGCCAGGCAAACCACCCTAGCCAAAAGCAAGGCAGCTGAGGGGCACTGAAGCAGCCCCAGCCACTGGGCACCTCACTGGGGATGGGCATAGGCTAAGGCTGGGCCAGGATACGGGCTTATGCATGGGCTCTAACTGGGCACAGCAGGACCGTACAGAGCTGGAGAACAGCTCTGCTGCAGCATGGAGGTGGCAGGGGTGATGGTCCTGCGTTGTGGGCAGGTGGAGGGAACAGGGAAAGGACAGTCAGTGCTGTCAGTGCCCTCAGGGCCTGATTGTTCATCAGGTCCTGGCTGGATGCACCCCAGTACACTGCAGGTGAAAGGCTAAACCACATACAGCTACCATTTCATCTAAACAGTTTCAGGCTTTTAAAATAAATTATTATGTACAAGACAATACAGGAAACAGCATCATTAATAGATACAGAGTAAGAGAAAACTGTAAGCAGCTGATCAGCAAAAATTACTAACTAGATGATGTGAAATTATCTTCAGTTATACTAACTGAAAGTGCTACATATAGGATGCACTGAGAGAGGCAGAGCTCAGCACAGGCTTCCCATAGATAGTAAAATGAGACCAAGCCCTGCTGCAAAGCAGTGAACAGATGTAATTAGGATATATGGACCCTGCTTGCACTGCAGTAACCACCAATGCACAAGAATCAGGATTTGTACCAGCAGGGAATCTATGCTGCCACCTGCACATACACCAACAGCCTTCAAGCGGTGTCTCCAAAGAAACATTTAATTTAATCTCTGCATAGAATCTACTAAGGCTGATAATTTAGTAAGCATAGTCAAGGTAATTTGAAGATGCCACTAGAACATCAGTTGGGTACAAAGGCCCACATGGAACTACTTTAAAACTTTACTCTAAGCACTAATTATCACCACAAATACGAACTTTGCCATTCATGATAATCCAGTAAGCATGGATAAAGAATTCACCTGAATTCTCAAGAGGCATTCAGAAAGCTGATTTGCTACGACTTAGGAAATCATGGCACTCCTGTTATGACATTGTTATGAATTACAGCAGAAGTCAGTTTTCCTTAGAAGTATGTACTGTTGACATGTTAGTAATTCTTTTCTGTTCTTCTTAAGCAAGCCACACAGTGTTCAATCAGGAGGGTGGGGCAGTATGACAGCCACAGTAATTCATAATATCAAACATCCCAAAGAACTAAGGTGAAACACATTTACTCCAGTAGGATACACATGTGAAATAATTCACAATTTAGTATCCAATAATCTATAACAAATTTGTACTCTAGCAAATACTACTCACAGGTTTTCATCATTTCCACAAAACAGATATCCCACTTTTTTTTTTTTTTTCTATCTTTTATTTCCTATTAATGCTTTTGGCCTATCTAAAAGTCTGCTGTGTTGTTGACTTTGATTTCCCAAGTGCACCAACACAGCCCTGAGGCAAAAACAGTTACTTGAACAACATAAAGCTAACTTTCAGGTTCAGCATGCACATTAACAAGCAGCAGAAACCGGGGAAAAGAGAAAGTGGGAATAAAGGGAATCAAACTGTCCGTGTTCTGTAAAACAAAGGGTTGCCTTTATGAACAACATTGTGTGGCACTACAAACCCTTGTTTTGGGGGAAGGAATCAAACCCAGCATGATGACCTTTCCATGTTGCCTAGCAGGAACTTACTCAGCTGACTTTTAAGCAAGCAAGGAAGAATCTGAACGTATGGCTCTCCTCTGGAGTCCTGCCAAAGACAGAAGAAGTACCTCCATTGTACAAAGACTGCCTTCTGACACTCATATAGTTTCCAGAAGAACTGCAGAGAGGAAAATGAATACTCTCCCCATTCAGATAATTTTATTACATTTTCTAAGGCTTTCTGATGGAGTTACAAAGCATGAGTGGTAATGAAAACTGCCCTAAATGAACAGTGCAAACACATGAATGCTATCTGAAAAAGCACGCTGACATTTTTCCTGTAGTTGACTCTGAGTAACTTTTGTTCACACGGCAGAAGTAAAAGCATAAAAAATGGCACACAGTATGAATTAAAAAAAAGGGGGGGGAGCAAAGATTGAACATTTTCAAACAAATAAAGACTATAAGAGAACAGTTGTATATTATATTTATATAACTTATTACATATATATAGCTGGTTATCCAGTCTTTTAATTTGGTGGTATCAGGCTGAACTCAGAACAGGCACTTACCATAACAAAACAGGCAGAACCACGATTAATGTGTGTGCCAGAATGCTGTGGAGAAAGTTTCTGTGGTCTGGGGGTTTGTTCTTTTCAGAAATGTTGTCTTGCAACTGATTTTTTTAACTCTCCACAAAATATTCTGAGGAAGGATGAAAAATGGAAAACAAAACCCGCAAACTTATTTTTTTCTGTTCTTGCAGGCCCCCTTTAAGTAGTGGAAGGCTGGAATAAGGTCACCCCAATGTAACGACATTCCAGGCGGTGGGTGGTGTATATATGAATTTGTGTATTAATGCAACCTAAGTATCTTCTGCCAGGATTAGTCCCAGTGATAAACAACATTTACCAACAAAGATTACAGAATACAGACTATTTTGATGTTAAAATGTACAGAAGCGCTAGAGTTAAATTTTTACAATGTATCTTTTGTTACCGTTCAAGAAAGATACCTTGGTTCAAAAAAAGAAAAAAAAAAAAAAGGATTTTCAGAAGTGCAATTTACATGAACAGCCTGTCAAATCTTTGTAACTCTCTTTAAAAATTGTCTTTAAATTACACGTTTCCCACACACAGGACACATGCAGTCACACCTCCCACTTACCCACATGGCACTGCAAGGTAAGCATTTAAATAATAACAACGATGAGTGTGCCTTACATCCACACAACTCCTATGGCAAAGCTAAATCACCACTGAAACTGAGGGACTTGCATCACTATGCAACGTAAGTAAAGCAACTACAGCCCAAGCCAAGAATGGTGAAAACAAATGGATTCTCATGTTCCAGACACAACTAAGTTTTTCCCTACATAAAAGCATGAGGAAGATTCGTAAATTCTTTTAAGTATTTTCTCTGTTGATAAGGTCACCTCCTGCATCAGCACGGGCTCTTACTCTCCATGCTGCTGTGCAAGGAACATACTGAACGCAGACAGATGTGCTCTTCCTCTTCTGTAGCAGGTCCCAGCAATCATTTCACATGACGCAGACTAAGATGAAGCCATGCTGCTGCTATTACTTTTGAACTGTTCTCTAAATTGTTTAGCATCAGATGATTTGTCCAGCACAAAGGAAAGATCTTTATGGGTCATCACACTTGATGCATTACTGAGGGAATGGTCTGAGATACATGGATGACCTGAATGTATGTATCCTTGTATAACATCACAGATTTAAAACCATAGCAGAAATTTCTTCTGGGCAGCAGCTGTCAATTAAACCTCCGTTGGATGAACAATGAATGTTGCTTCAGGGCAAGTTTAGAGCTGACTTTAGCCACAGTCCATTGAGCTGGTCAGAAAGAACTTAGGAATCTCACATTGTTCTCCGCTATTCTAGCAAGTGAACCTCGAGACTTCCTTTCCAAGTGAAAAAATAAACCCATGATTTTCAATTTCCTTTCATTTGAGGATTTAATCTCTTAATCTCTTTTCAATCATCTGCTAGAAGTCCTTTTCACAGTTTTTATGTAATGTTCTTCTGCATCAAATGCTTAAAAATAAAAGGTGCTGAGTCTATTCTACAGTGCAGGCTAGAAAGCCTCACACATCTCCCATGATTCAGAGTGTCTGCATAGTGAAGTCCTTAATTACAGATTAATCTTTTTTTTTTTTTTTAAGTAACTATTTCTCTAATATTTTCCAATACTTACAGTTTTTGTTGTTAGAAAAAGGCCCTAAAAATCATTGAAACAATGCCTGATACTGCAAAGCATCTTTAGTCTTAGCTGTCACAATCAACACATATGCACTCTGCCAAGCCCCCCCGGTTTGTTTGTTTGCTTGCTTTAAGAACAGCTTCTTTTCCATTGCTTTCAGCTTTCTAATCTTTTTAAAAATCTTCAGGATTCATATTACTAAAGTTTTCTCTGTTATGATCCAAGCCAAAAATCTTACTATATGTAATACAATATAGGATTCTTATGAAATCATGTGAGACCAGGAATGTAGCTTTTGTAAGAGCCCATGTAGGGCACAGAATAACTCCTTAAAAATCAGTGACATGACAGTTACCCAAATATGCTGCACCGCTGTGAAGCACAAGCTTTTAGTTACACTGAACAATTCAAATCATCTCAGTTAATACTAATATGAACCATTAAGTCCTTGTATGCTTCTATCTCAAAAACTTACAGTTCAAACAAAAGATTCTACCAAGAGGAATGTTTCCATTAACCTCAGTGAGATGAGACCAGGACTTTACCACACTATTTACAAAAATACTACTGCCTGGGAGCTGACTGTGATTCCAAAGAGGAACTTACCACTATGCATGTAACAAAAGCTCTGAAATCACCAAGACTGAACTGACCAGAGACAACCCCCCACTCCCATAGCCATGGTATGATAAGCATCCTAAAATGCTTTGGCATTTTTCAAAAGGCCACCAAACCCAAATGATGAAACACTGTGAATGGCCAAGAGGGGTAACATGAGAGTCCAAATTCCCAGCACCTGACTTCAGTTGCATAAAACTCCAGGGAAAACAAAGAGGTTTAGCTATAGCTTTCAGTTATAAGTAATGGAAAAGATAGACTGTGACAAGCCATAATGCTTCAGAAAAAGAGTCATACATAAAGTGAAAAATAATAGCATCAATTTTTAGAGGTGCCCTTTTGAAGCAGCTAAGAAATAGTGATGACTAAGACAATAAAAAGCACTGACAAATATAAATCCATCATGGATTTCAATACTATATTTAAATTATATTTTTATATCAATGGAATACTACAGACGAAAATTAAAATCTTTTGTAATGACAGCTGCAGAGTAAGAGAACAAGTTGTATCTCCCTCATAGTGAAAGACTTAAGTTAGAGAGTTTTGAGTCCTTGCTTAAAGGGAATTGTAGAAAGTGAGAAGGTCTCCCCTCAGCATCCTTTTCTCCAGGCTAAACAAACCCAGTTTTCTCAGCTGCTCCTTGTAAAACTTGTGCTCTAGACTACTCACCAGTTTCATTACCCTTCTCTGAACACATTTCAGCACCTCAATGTCCCTCTTGTAGCAACGGGATCAAAACTGAAACAAATACTGAAGAGGCAACCTCACCAGTGCTGAATACAGGGGCATGATCACTTCCCTAGTCCTGCTTGGACACACTATTTCTGACAAAAGCAAGGATGCTGCCAGCCTTGGCCACCTGGGCACACTGCTGGCTCATGTTCAGCCAGCTGGCAACCAGCACTCCCAGGTCCTCTCCTGCTGGGCAGCTTTCTAGCTACTCTGCCCCAAGCCTGTAGCATTGCATGGGGTTGATTCTGACCCAAGTGCAGGACCCAGCCCTTGTCCCTGTTGAACTTCATGATGCTGGCCTCATCCTATCTATCTAGACTGTTCAGATCGCTTCTCCACCTCTTTGGCTAAGATCAAGCACGGTTTGTAGCACAGAATTATGTAGGGAACCATTGTGGCCTCAGGATACTGAGGTTGCTAGCTCTATTGCACATTTGAGCTTAAAGACTGATTATTACAAAAAAAGGCAGGGGAGGAGAGGCTTGGGAATGTACTGCTTAACTAGTTGTTGGTCAATTGCTACAGAAAAAAATATTTTAAATATATTTATATATGTATCTCACACTAAGCAAAATGAAGCCATTCGAGTTCGACAGAAAGGAGTACAGCAGACACCAGCAAGAACATGTAAGCTACAGAGTTGTCCATGCTCTGAAACAAAGCACTCTAACTTTCTGTAACAACTTGTAACAACATAAGTAAGCCACATAATTAGATAGTCATCTGCTTCAGATCAACTGCTAGTTCATGTAAGTTTACCTTTCTGGATTAGCACACAGAGGACACAACATCCGATGTGACTAACACTGGTGACTGGCACCATGCTAGCACAGAATTTGTACCTGTACAATTTTGCTCACAAACAGTTAAGAGATGTATAGCATTAACAAACATAGAGAACTCATGTTTGGAATCTACTACAGCAGCCAAGAAGGAAACAGGATTTGAAAGCAATCTTCAAAGATTTAATCTTCAATATTTCCATGCCTCTCATTTGAGTATCTAGAATTCGCATGCTAAAGCAAGCAAGATAGATTCAGCAGTCTAAGAAAAAAGAGTCAAGTAACTACAATGTGCATTTGTGTATCAGTGTAATGCTTAAATCTTAGAAAATAAGTCCTACAATACCATGAAAAAAAAATGACAATTCAGTTCAACTGAGTATCTTCACCTTCTCTTTTACCAATCTAACACTGTTTGTCTTTTAAATCTAACAATGAAACATTGATTGACAAAAAATTCTTTCTGAAGTTGTACTATGAGGGCGAACTGGCAGCATGCAGTGTTACTTCAGTAGGGTATGACTTTGTGAAGAAAATAAATAACATTATTTAAATGCATTATAAAAAAAAGAAATCTTAATCCCTCTAGTCATTATTAACTATTACCATCTAATAATATGATATCCACTCACTGTCTCTCATTTGCTAGAGAAGAGATCCAAAAATGCTGCTCAGCATCTTTAATGTAGAAAGCTAGGAGGTAGGGTTAACATTATTAGACTCTTCTAAATTTTAATCCAGCGGAAACCTGGCATTGATCCGATACAGCTCAGGATGATGGAAGGGATGCAGAAATAGCCAGAGAATGAGATTAATTCCACATTCAGGAACCTGATCTGAGCCTCTTGAGCCATATGTGAAGTAGCAATGCCAGAATGCAGCATGTGTTCCCACCAAGAAAATGGATCCAGCACATAAATAAATCAAAAAGAAGTTAAAATAGCCAACTTCAACTTTTCTCTTCCAGGGATGAGAAACTGGAAAGTGCTGAGGGATTTTCTCTCGTTACCTAACCACTTTTAAAAAGCAACTTGTTACTGAGCTTCCAGAACTAGAACTGGCATTGGGAAGCAGAGTTTTTACAGGAGTCACAATGCTAGGAGCAGACATCTTACAGCCGTGTAGTATGAACAACAGGGATATGTTTTCCCAGGCTGCCCAGCTTCCTGAGTTATATCCCCTCAGACTTACCTTCAGAGCTTGAAGGCCACTCTTCCAAAAAGCAGGACAGGTGGAAGGAGGACAGGAGACAAGGACAACATCTGAACGTTTAAGCATTTTCCCTTTTATCATTACTATTCACATTCTAATTGCATTGCTATTAGTATTCTAATTCAAATCCCCTTAAAGACCACCTTAGAGGAAAGATGCTAGCAGATTATCAAAAAGAGCCCCTGTAACAGCTTCAAAGCAGTCTTCCTGTGAAACTATGTTTCTAAGGCTAAAATAAAAACACTAACAGAGGAAAAATGCAGGTCTCCATGATAGACACCGACTAAGCCTTAGCTATGATACAAATTACTTTGCAAAAACAGTAGAAAATTCCAGGTTTAATATTTAGCATGAAGGTGTGATCAACACCTACTTTCAACACAAGTCAATTCCTCCAGACAAAAGATGAAGTGAAAAAATGGACTATCACTGGAAGGCCAACTGATTCCAGAGCTGTCAAAAGAGGGAGGAAGCCAGGGCAACCATCCTACAACATGCAGGCCTACCAGCAGCTCCCAGACGCTTCCCATCAAGAACTGTTACCACACCTTGACCAGCTGAACTCAACTGTCATGCTGGATCACACAGAAAGGGGAGCTGCTCAAGAAGACATAATGTAAATCACTTTTGATTTTAGCTTCTGCATTCTAACACACACCTGGAAGAGAACATTAAGTCTATTCAGCCTTTGCAGAATTACAGCAACATTCTGCAAATAGCCAAGCTGTCTGCTTAACTATCCTAAGGAGAGAATTAAGTATTTCTTGAGCTGGAAAGAAACAGAAAGGCTAGCAAAACACTGTTTCTTCACCATGAGTGAATCACAAGTTAAAACGAACAATATCCCCATATCCATAAATCTTTTCCTCTCTTTAAGAATCTGGGTGGGTTTTTTTCCTTTATTAATAAATGACATTTGTATAGTTCAGAAAACAAAACAAAAACAACCACCCACAAGCAAACAAAAATTAAAAAAAAAAAAATCACACCACCTGGTAAAAATTACAGGTAATACAAAAAAGAACCTCTGATGACAACTAATACTGAGCCCTGCTCTTACCTCTGCCTCAGAGTGGTTTCAAAGAACGTTTATTGATATGGTGGTAGGCACTTAATATATATGAAATCAAATATATATAATCACTACTCTAGCCAATTGCTTCTCCTATTTATTTAGCACTATGCAAGCATGTTTAGTATGTGCAGTTAATAAATGTAGTTAATCTAAAGGTCAAGCTGTAAGTATGTAAAAGTACCACAACACTTTTTTCTCCTATTTACTGCACTTGAACATGAGCTAATAGTGCATTACTATTTAGCTTAAGAGCAGAGCTAATAGTGCATTACTATTTAGCTTAAGAGCAGAACTACCATTTTTGTGGCTGGGGGCTGTATTCCCCTTAATTTCCTTTTTAGAAAGACTTACAGGAGTAACTTAGCTGCTTCTCCCAGTTCAGTCTCTCCTTCACATAAACTGAAAAAAATCTGACTGAAGTAACAGTTACTTCACCAGTCATAAGATCACACTATTTAGTGCTACAGCAATAGACACTGGATACTGCAAAAAGATTTTTTAAAACAGTTGTATTGTAAGGTTAACAACAGTAGTTTATAAGCCTAAAATTTAAATAAAAAAAACCCACAACAAAAAAGACACCATAATACCAAACCAAACAAACCAGAACAAGCTTGTTTTGAACTTTTTATTTTTGAACTTTTTATTCTGCAATTCAGTTGGTGTGTTTGTCACCAAAGCCTAAGTAAACCTCTTTGCAAGGTGTTCAATCCACAGTCCCACAGAAGGCCAGGAGCCAAGCTTAATCTGGCACACATAGGTATCAAGGAAACAGAAAATTATAATTAAAAAAAGATAAAAATTTTACCTATAGAAAGACAAAATCCACTTTAAGACTACCTGATCACCAGACTTAGAATAAAAAGGGATGACTGATGGCTTTCCATGTCAATCTTACTTATTATTCTTTGGCCCTAGGTGTAAATCAGTTGCAAAGAAAGGAACATTCTAGTCTCTGCAAACGATTTCCCAGATGCCACAAGGAAGAATTTTGTATCACATCTCGTCATACAGAGTGTTTTTTCCAAAAGGTATGAGATAGGTTAATTCTCCTTGCCAGGAAGCTCTGGCTGGCAAGTCTCTGGCTTTTCCAGCTCTCCCTTAGCCAACAGTAAGGCCAAAATAGATTTGTCATCTTTACCTGCCAGCTTCTCTCTTCCAGTTTTCCTAGACTTTTTGTTAACATCCTGAGAATTCATTACTGCAGACACAGAATAGGAAATTAGAACATCGGCATCCTCTTTACCCAAAAATGCTTAGTCTCAATGTACAACAACAGGAAGTAGTGAATTTTGCCATCCTGCACTGGCACAGTAAGATGGTGTCTAATATTTAATCAGATAATTTCCAAAGTTACATTCTCAACCCAAAATTACCAAGTATTTACATACACAACAATATACCTTCTTTCTTTATTTTTTCCTCCCAAACACAGCCTGGGAAGCATAGGGAACTGTTCAGAGAAATGGAAAATAAGTTTTTTCATGGTTGAAAAAAAATGAATTAATTGTAAATGCTTTGATTCAATATTAAACAAACATGAAAGCATGTTTCCATGAACAAAACCTAGAGTCTTCTCCTCAGACAGGAGAAAAGAAGAAACAGTCATGGAGAGGAAAGAAACCCCTAGCCCAGCAAAAGCTGGTTTCCATCAATACTGTTAAACCAATTAGAAGAAGGGGAGAGCTGTGATCTCACCCCCCAAATCTAGTCCAAACAAACCAGTTAATCACAGCCAGCATGTAATTTTAGAATAATTCATATTGGGCAATGAGGCTATTGTGGTTACAAGCAGTAAAGGTGTTTATTCCAGGATGAAAGAAAGCACTGGGGGAGGCCTGGAAGCCCCAGTGCCTCTATCTGGACAACACAACTATTTCATCTCAAGAACATTTGACTCATTTGGATCCAGTTTTAAGAAGTTGATTCTTTTGTTAAATGTCACCATTCTCAAAATATTACTACTTTTCAAACTCCAGGTCATCTAAAACCATGGGGAAAAAGTATTACTTTCCAACCATTTTTAAAAGTTTACCCAAAAAAAAAAAAAACAAAAAAAGACCACAGCTTCTTGTACATAGTCTTAGCAGAATTAAGGAGTCTCATCCAAGATTATCACAACCAGATGAAATACAGACTAAATAGGTCAGTGTTGTTCATGTGCTCTCTCTGTTTTACTGTTGTCACTCCGAAGCTAACCTTCAAAAAATTAGCCAACAAAAATGTTTTCTCCAAGTTGTCCCACTTATTTTTCACTAAAAAAGAATAAAATCAGATTGTACTCTGGTGCCAGATATCTGGCAAACCACTAGGAAAAAAGAAAGCCTCAATAAAGTGTTGAACTCATCTTTTATAAAGAAATCCAGGTGTTTACAAGTTCAAATTTCCATTTCCAAGAAGGAAAATCATAACGGATCCTTTTAGCAGGGATTATGCCCCTTTAACTGTTTTTCCCCAATATAAAGCAACTAACTGCATTTTTAACGACTACTACAAAAACATGTAGGATGTGAATTACTTAGTAGATGTCTCAGCAGACCCACAACTCAAAAAAAAAAAAAAAAGACACTCCTAGAGTTTAAACTTGAGATGACATGCTCTTGTTTCACTAAGAAAATCTCTTTTAGGAAAATCAGATATGCTTTTGAAGTGATATGACTAAGCTAATGCTCTCCCATGAAACACAAGCAAAAATATTTAAGTGAACTAGAAAAAGCACACAATTTCCAGAGCCTTGTGTTATATAGGTAGAAGGGGATTTTAGCCACTGATTCATGCATCTGAAACATGTTGCCATGGAACTCCATTAGAAGGCGATTTTGTTAGTGAAGAACATTAAAGGTACTAGAATTTTTTTGCTCTGACAGTTAATTATCAGAAGCAAGCCTCTTTAATTGCTGAATCACACATCCACAGATGTCGAGTGTTGTTCCTGGACTCAGCAATCTCCAACTGGATCCTCAAATTCCCTGAGCTGCAGATGCTCTCTATAGGCTGACAAACATTCTTACTCACACATGTTTTTTCATACTCACATTCCCTTTTACACAAGTATCATGTTTCTAAAGATCTTTCTAAGATTTGCATTTCGTGTAATTAAAAAACTTTGTATTTTTAAGTACCAGTGGCAATTTTGAATGCTACAGCTTCATAAGGACTAGTGGCACAATCAACAATTCTAAGAGTTCAAATATTTTTCCCCCACTTATCTGAACCACAATTACTAAAACTATCACAAGAAACATGTCAAGGGTAGGTGGAGAGCTCAGTATTCACAATAACAGGCAGATTTGTTTCTCAGGAAGGAAGCAAAGGCAAATCAGTTCAGGGTAGCAGAGACATCACCAGGGCTTCAGGGTTGGAGCATTCCATGTTGGAGACTGATTTCTTAGTATTATATTTCTCTAATAAATATCCTAATGCTCTTTGAACATCAGCTGCTTCCTGTGCTTAAAATTCTCCATTGCCACCCACTTCCACAGTCCTTCTCTTTAACTTCATCTTCCTAATGGAATAAGCTTAGTAGACATCTGGCCTTGACCATCCTAATCGAAGTGCAACCATGCACTTATGTTACCTTAAAAATAGCATGTGAGATCATTTCCTTACAATAAAGGCTTTGCTCTCACATCATTACTGGCAGACTGAGGTGCTCTTCAGCTGCCATTTCAAGACTGAATCCACTAGTTCTGAAGAGGTAATAAACCCTAAAATTTATACACCCTACCTAGTCTGTGAGTGCATGGGTTTGCAAAAAGGTAACAGAGAAGTTTCATGAGTTTCCCCTCTGCCAGATATTTTGTCTCTGTTGTGTCACACCACCCCAGTCACCACCATTCTGTTTTCAGTGGAGAGTCTCAACTTTGTCTGCTGATGACCCAGCAGCAAATATCACTGCTTTTTAAGTTGCACCTTCAATGCACTGTCTCCATGTTCTGTAATGGGCTCTTAGGTTCTTCAGACGTGATCTAACCACACTACTGCTTTCTTCCAGCTTCAGGCCTGTGTTTCCTTTCTTTGGAAACTAAGATTCAGATTAAAAGCAGAAGGGAGAGCATAACGTGTTCTCAGGGCTCACTTTTATATTAAATCAGGACATGGACAGGTTGTAAGGCAGGACCTAGAAAGTATTTATGAGTCCCAAAGTTCAAATATAACTAAAATAGAACAGTTTAAAAGTACAAGTCTTCACACATCTTCATCCCACTTAAGCACTTCACCGTTAAACACAACTGCTTTCTAATTCCTTCTGTAGTCAAACAGAAAGGAACATATCCAAAGAGTGGTTTCAAGTTCAGGTTTCACACTCCTGATTCTGACAGCTCAGTGAGTTGGGATCATTCTTGACCATGATATTTCTGTCTTAGTTCTCTGCTTGCTCCTCAACATCTATCATGACTGGCAAGGGAAGAAGGTTGGTTGGCTTTTTGGGTTTCATTTGGGGTTTTGGTGGGATTTTGTTCTGTATTTTTTTTTAGTAAAACAGTAAGTTCATGACTAAGAAGATTGAACATATCATCCATTTACATAAGTAAAAATACAAAGCTATGAACACAATGGAGTACTTCAGAAATAATGTTACAAAAGTCACAGGCTTAATCACAAAAACTGTCTTTAATTCCAACTACTCATACTGTTTGAAGTGTCACTCCCTAGCATTCTGCCAACAACATGTAGAAGTAGTGTAAGCATAAACATTCAAGTGGCTTTAAAATCTATTCAAATATGAATTACATGTCATAAGGAAAATCAAAACTGCAATGGAATGATTTAATATTGGTTCTTCTGTAACAGGTATCTCACAGATATTTCTAAAACTCCATGTCTGAAACAGTGCTTTATGTAATTTATTTTTATTGATGAGTAAAAGGCCTTTAAAAGCACCTCTCAGCAACACTACTTAACATACCTGCCTTTGGAAATGATTGATGCAACCAGGCGAGTTAGATTTTTTTCCACCAAAGGAAAAGAGCATAATAAATTGTGGAGTACTCTTACCACTAACAGACATGAACAAACAGATCACACTCGATCAAGCAAGAGCACTTTTGGGCACCTCAGTCTTCAGTTATGCATCACAGTAACAACACAAAATACAGTTTTAACTTAAACTCGAATACCATCTATGTATCCTAACATCAAAACAGTTCTCCAGAACAACTTCTCTTATTACAGGAAACTGGCTCAATGACTACACAAGGGGAGGGAAGCATTTTTATCAAGTCTTGAAAGGTTCCTGAAATTCCTCTTCTGTCACAAAATAATAAAGCCCTTCATAAATATCTAGCCAAAAAACATATCAATGATTGCAGATATAAATATATGTTGTAATGATCTACTCAGGAGAGGTCAAACATTCTCTTCCCTTCCTTTCTTTAGCAGCAGTCCATAGGCAGTCATCATATTTGTACCTCTCTTACAGAAAGCCAACACAGGCCACATTCTCAAACCAAAACCAACTTGGTTTTACAGCAAGAAAGAAAAAAACGTTTTTTTAAATTGCTGTTTCTGCTAACCTCCAACATAACTTCCCTCATCTGTACAGCTGAGCACAGATGTTCTACCTTTGTCTTCTCAGGCACTTCAGTCAGGACAACACAAACCTGTACATATCTGTACACTGATATGCACACAACATCTTCTCCATCTTTTAATTCCAAGTTAGTTGTAAACAATATGTGCAAAGAGTATTTTCTTTACTTTTACAAGACTTAGAGTAACAGGACTATGACATTTATCAAGGTTTTCAAGTGATAACTGAATTTAAATACCTCAATACAGCAGTGATCTGTTCAGCCCCCAGTGAGGGTGCCTACACCAACTGATGACTATGTGTACTGATAGAGCATCTTTCACATCTACTGCTGAAGCCAAGTACCAGTAAGCAGAAAAATACAAGCCAAAACGTATTTAGAAACTCCCTCCTCCTGAAAGCACACTTTTAAGGAACATATGCACTTAAAAGAAATTCAGATGATGTGGACTAAATCCGTGTCCAGATTTCTAAAATGTATTTTCTGTCCTTATTCTTTTGAAGCTTTTAAAACCTTTTTATTTGAAAAACTACTGTGTTCTTTTCACAGCTTTATTTCTCACACAAAAAGACTCCTACATTGCATAGTTATTTAATTTCTCTTAAAAAAAATTAAATCTAGATGTGTAAACAGAATTCTGGTCAACTAATTTTCCCATTATTCCTATAAACTTCTATTAACTCTATGCAGTGACCATGCCATAACGAGTTTTCAGTTCTGCAGTGTAACTGTAATGCCAACATGGGAGAAAAGTCACAAAGAAAAAAACCCATTATTTTAACAGTTTTCTCTTTCCCACTAAAGACATCAGATCTTTTAGAAATGTTTATAAATCACTTTATTTTAAGTATCATGTTAGCTATTAATACAGGGTTGGCATGAGGTCTTTGAGGGCTCCCTGGTCACAAACTCACATGCTTTTGGAGTATTCTAATTTAGGAAGAGATTTAATAGATCAAGGAACACATTCCTCACACTTCAAAAGGACAACCTAACCCACAAAATACAGTGGGGGCAAAAAAGAAATGATTGTGACTTTTGAAAAGTAAGCATTGCCTTTGATCTAATTTGCTATAAATTCAGTTACTTCACACCAGCTCTGGAGAGCATGTTTTGTACTGCTGGGAATCAAGGAACAAGGTTTCCATCTCATCTCAGCCTTTCAGCTAGGAGGTGAACTTTGCAACTTGGCTCCTACAGGCATTTGACGCTGTTTCAAATTACAGAAAACTACTCAGCAAAAAAGTGCCAATTAAAAATATACAAAAGGAAAAAAAGTACAAATGTAAGATACATTTTACTTAATAATGATAGCTCTTCCTTAGCTGCATATTTCCGGTACAGTAGTAAATAGTTCCATTATTTTACCGTTCCTCCCACATACATCTCTATGAAGCATAATAAATGTCACAGTACATATTAAGCTTTGCAGCATAACATGATAATGTGAGCTCAGATCTATGTACTCACTGCAGCTTTCAGATCTTTTTCTTTCAGTCTTTCAACACATTCTATTTTGCTGAAAAAGCAATACTTTTAATATGCTGTTTATTTATGTTTTCACTTCCTGCTGATTTCTGCTCTATCTTTATATCACTCAACCAGTGCTGGCAATTCCATCTAACTGTGGGATTCAGTTGCCTTAAAGAAAAGTAGTATTAAAATTTTACCAAAGTCAGTAAATCAACCAGCAGCATCTCAAGATGGAGAATCTTATGTTTCTGATCTGAATTCAAATTCTTCAATCAAAAACCTGGCCACTATTATATTGCACATTTTTGATGTACTAATATACAATATGCTCTTTGGACATCTTTCTTTTGCCCTATGCCTCTACTGCAGAGTTAACTGAAGCTGAAATTAGTGTTAACTCTGATTGCCATCCTATGCATTAATTTTTTTTCTAGAAGGCTGATCCTTACTATTCAACTTGTCTAATCTGTCAGAAGGTATAACGCAAACCAGCTGCTGACTTACCACCTTCACATCACAGTGAAAATAACGACCAAACAATAATTCAGTTTCACTCTGCATCACATATACCCTTACTTACAGTGTCTGTTCTCCCTCCAGCTAGGCTAACTTACCAAAAGGTAATAGGAGAAATTTCAGTTTACAGGAAAGATACAGCTGTTAGTATAACCTGACTAATGCAAATTAAACGTGGCCAAATGACTGGGTCAGAACCTAAAATTAGGTATCCAGACCAAAGTTAATGCAAAGAAAAATTTGAATATCCTATAGCTGAATTAGATAAATGCTGCAAAGTGCTATATAATAAGCCAATTGCCAAGCATTCATATCAAACAAGTAAAACTGTAACTGTATGACATGCATAAAGCGGTTATTATACACAGTAAGAAATAGTAGCATTCAGGCCAAACATACATTTCACAAATCAAATGACACTAAGCACAGACAACAGCAAACAACCACTGTGGCACAGGGAGCAAGCTCTTGGATTAATCTATAAGAAGCATTTCAAATAAATAAATCCATCCAAACATAACAAGATACTTTCTAGATCCTTTTTGACCATACCTACCTATATTACATTTGTAACACACACACACACTCTTCTGGCCACCTTTCTCTAAGAGTAGGTCACTCATGAAACAGAGCATTTTTCCATCTGACTGTGTAACTTCATTAGGTGGAAAGAAATACAAGTGTGACGTTTCTCCAGTTCTCATCTGCGGTCCTGATGCACAGTATGTGCAGTGAGACAGCACACCAATCCCCTGAAGATACAAACCACTGCTGATGGACCACGAAGCACTGAGTCATACAATTTCTGCAGCTTAATGCAGCTATTGCAGATTTCACTAAAAAATAAACCCGTCCAAAACTCTCAACACAACTAAGCAAAATTACTTCTGTATTTTTGTTCAGAGTCAATTCTGACAGACCATAGCAACACCCAATTGGAACATCAAATTTTTACTATATTACAATTCTGCAAATACTGATCATATGATCATATGCAAGGCTTCAATTTCTAACTCTAGTGCAGATTGTTAATTACTCCCTTTTCTCCTCTAAGATAGAAGGCACGTTGCAACTGTACTTACTCCTGTGTCGACCTGACATATTTTAGTGTTTAAGTCACTTTTCTATTACTAACAATATCAAAATCTTACTAAAATGCGTATTAGTGCATACTTCTTCCCCATCAAACCTAAGAAGAAAACAAACACCTTTGGTGTAATCTACACTTGATGATCTTAGGCCATGTACCCAACTGTTTCATGCTCATTTATAACTTTCTTGACAATTAAAGCACTGTTTGAAAAATAGCATCACACCTTAAATTTACATCTTTTTGTTTTTTTTCTAGCTCTTCCTGAAATGCTCTGAGTTTGGTTATCCTGTGGAATACTCCCATTTTCAACATAAACTGAATTCATTAAAAAAAAAAAAAACAGCCCATAAAGATGTCAGGAAAAGCATTGAAAGCTTCTTATTCAAGCAGATGGAATACTTGACCAAACAAAGAGAAATCATAACAAATTAAGTAATTTTCATTACATTAGATTTTTTTCATAGCTTAGTATTCAGAAGAAATTTTTTTTTTGCTCTAAATCTGCACATACAATTTTCCACTCTTACTAGTATGAAAGCTCCTAAAAATAGGACATTGCAATTTAGATTGCTTAATTAACGTGAGCAGAAGCCAACTATGGCCCTTACTAAAGCCTAGTAACTCTAAAAAATTGAGCTTGTGAAAAACCTTTGTAGAACAGTTTTCAGACTACATCTGTCCTAGTAAACTGAACACCAGCCATGTGTTCCTAGGCATTGGAATTAAATCTTCCAGTTCAAGTAAGTTTTTGATGAAGCCAGCTCTGGCTTGGTTTCAGCGCCTGTCAGCTGTCTATCTCCCAGACAATTCTCAGGCACGGTTCAGGGTGAGCATAGGTCATGCACCATTCTCATAAGAGCTTGCCGGCAGCCCAACATGGAGAAAAAGCATTTCAGGTCACAGAAGCAGACACTTCCATGACCAGTATCATAAAATGGTCCCGATCACATTGATTTACTAGCATTGATGTAACCTCAAGGCTTTTGCTTCAACTTTTTAATCTAGATTTCAAAGTACTGCAATGACTGCCCTGAATTCCTTACCTCTAATCCTTGCTAATGTCAATCACGCTGTCTGGCTGCATTCTGGAAAAGGAAATGCCATCCCAGGATAAGTAGGGCACTGTAAGGCTAGGCAACGAAGGGACACAGAGCATATCAGATATACCATGGTTACTTGGAGGCAAATGTCAGGTGTGCCTAGAAACACAGGGCTTGTTCAAAGAAGGGTTAGCGACATCCCATTTCACCACTGAGCATGAGCAGGCACACAAGACAGCTAATACAGATTAGCTCATGTGCTGGAAGCTCCCGTTTTATCTTAGTCTACAGCAACTCATCCATTTTACACCACCATACAATAATTACAGTTCCTTCAAAAACAGAAGGTACACAAGCCCATGGATAGTTCTGAAATGATCCCATGCCCCATGTCTCACTGGACTGTGGTGTACAAAGCTGGTCACACCCTCTTCCAAGTGAGTTAGTTTGACTCCCACCACACATAACTAGCCAACACCATTTCCTCTCAGACAGGTATGGATGAGCCATTCAAGCTGGTCAAGCAGCAGTTGAAATGACACTCTCCTGAACCACACATCCAACTCAGCAGCTAAGTCCAAAGCACGCTGCTTGTGTTACTCATCTATTTATACCACAGAGCTGCTAAACTAATTTACCTACCCATGAAGCGGCTACAGGATGCAGCAACTGATCTGATCTTCAGCAGGAGGGAAAGGCTACAAGACAGCCAGTATCTCTGCAAGATTAGGTTATGCACTTTGGTATCAACTTTGAAGACACAGCTGCACCCTAACTTCCACATACTACAACAAACAGAGGAGGCAACAGTCAGTAGAAGAAAACAAGATCTTGAGAACATTAATCTATTCCTTCTGTACTAAATGTGGTTCTAAAAAGAACAGAGGTTGTAGATGAAAATCCATCATTCAGAAATAAACCATGGGGGGAATTTCATGAGCCTGGTGAAGTGCTGTTGCTTGGAGAATCAGGTAGAAATTTGTTGCTTGAAATAACAGCTACCAAAAATAGCTCAAGTGATACTTGACTCTGCATACGGTCATGAAGGCAACACTCAGATATATGTGAGGGAAGATTGATAAATTTCAAAATCTCTGGATCCCAAGCTGACCCATGAGACAAAGAGAAGATGTAACAAATGTGTACCACAGGGTGACAAGCTGAAGTGTAATAATAATTAAAAAAAAAAAAAGCCAGACAATTTGCCTCAAACACAACAGTCAAGGACTGTCAATAACAAAGTCTACATGAGACTGGGCAAGACCTTATAAAAATCTCTTCTGTACTTCAACCATAAGTCTCTAGTATGCCGCTGCCCAAGAGAGAATCCCCTTCTGTAAAACGTCCTGGGCCTGGATACAGCAGTTGTTATACAGAACACTTAACCAGCCAACAACCACATCAACTGCTCCAACAGTTGCTGCAGGTACTCCCAGTCTGGTTGGGAGTACTTCCCCTGTTACAGTGGGACATTGGGTCATGACAGTCAAGAGACAATAGCCAGAGACAGAGGGAAAACTAATGCATCTTCTACCTACCTGAACAACTCAAATGATCATAAACTTTTCCCTGCAAAGCAGCCTCCACCACACTATTTACAGAGTATGTAGCAAAACTGAAAATAACCATTCTATGGAGAGAAGCATAGAGGGCAGTGAGGGAATGACTGATTTGACTGATACAGTGTGTGCAACTGGATTCAGTAGTAAGGTACTTATTAGCCTGTTCTGAAGGGAAGCTGGAAATGACACTACTGGAGACTGGTCAACCTTGACAGTTCTCTTAATGCCTCTGGGCACATCTCAAACCCCATGGGGATCTGAACTGATGGCTGAATCTGGCTACTGTCCTGAGGCCTGCCCGTTCAGAGGATGTAAGGTTGGATCCCACAGGTAGGATCTCTGCTAGCCTGGTTATCACACTCAGATGTCAGTACCTTGCAGAGTAGTCAGCATATACAGAACTATTTCGAGAAAGGCCAAAACCAAACAGGACATGATATAAACACAACTGAGCACAACCAGCCAGGAAGGTACAGAAGGTGTAAACCACAGAATCATAGAATTGTTTTGGTTGGAAAAGACATATAAGATCATCAAGTTCACCCATCAACCTAAGACCACCATGGCAATTAAACCATGTCCCAAAGTGCACCACATTAAGTTGACACACAGCATCACAAGGCCAGGAGAGAGAGCAAAATCACAAAGAAATTAATTAGTAGTGGAAAGGCAATTTAAAGAATGCAGTTGACGCAAAAAGGTCTGCAACAGAACTGTCATGGTAAAGCAGAGGCTTTACCAGCAATGACCTGGTGTCAAGATGCTGGAGGAGGCAGGGGAATCCCAATGGAGGGGGGCAGCAAGGCAGTAGTCAGCAGCCAGGCCCATCCCACTGCCCCACACTGGAGGGGAAGCACTGGTACAACCCCATTCCTTGGGCATCAAGCATCTCCCAGGCCAGGGTGTGGGCCCATGGCCAGGCAGGGTACTGCAAGGCTGTGCAGAGCTAGAGACCTGCCCGTCTGCAGCATCACTGGATAGAGGCTGCCAGCCCCACGAAGCTGAAATAGGGTCCTGAGAGATGGGAAGGGTGGGGGAGACCTGGGTAGGTGTTCTGGGACAGTCAGGCTCATTGTGGCCCTCAAAGTCTGAACAGAAACAATGCTAACAGCAACTGTAACACCAATTCAAGCAAAAATAGCTTTACCCTGATGTAAAAAGTGAAAATGGGTGAGATAAAAAAATGAGTGAGATAAAAAGCTCTGCTTGCAGACAAAACTGTTGTCACTGTAAAAATATCACCAATAACGGACACAAAAAAAAAATCCTGTTTACAAACTCCACAGGAAGTAGGTAAGATCATGAAGGATGCCACTCTTCATAAAGCAGACGACAGTATCCATCAGGATCACATTCAGTACAGGCAAGGCAAAGCAGGATGAGAAGCAAATATATACATGTAGATACCCAATTTAATAAAAATGTTGTTAGTGTCTTCCAATAAGAAAAAAAAACCACAGAAATATGTATATACTGCTAATTTGAAAAGATACCTTATGCTCGGTATTTTAGAACTGTGTAAAAAAACAAACAACCCAAAGGCAATCCTTAAACACATATCAAAGATATAAAACAGTAATGCAACAAAAGGTACCACATAGAGTAATACCAAGTACATCAGCAGCAGAAATACTGAACTGCATATAGAGTTACTGAATGCTTTGTACTGTGGCATGGAGAGAAATTAGAGGCATAAAGAGATTGTAGAAGCTGAGATTTTTAATCATGAAATACAAAGCAAAAAACATTTTAACTGAAATACACACACACACAAAAATTTAAGACCAAAAATGTTAATTAGACTCTCTTCCGCTTATTTGCTAGCCTGACAAAATCAAATTACCAGCAGACTCCATTATGTCACATAGCACCTAAGCCATTTGGCAACCCTAACTGCTAGTCTTTGAAATAAATGCTATGATGGCCTGTTTGTTTACTCAAAGAAGGAGAAAAAAAAAGTGGCAAATAAATCAACATCATTTATCAACTGAGTTGTTAAGCCAGTATAGAAAACAAGCCCTTGGGGTTTAAAATGCAGCTAAGATATTAGAAGACATCTCAATGCAGTGCATAATTAACTTGGTCACACACAGCAGGGAGGGGGCACTTGCTGTCATTGCCAGTGCAAGGTCCAAGCACAAAACCAGACCAACGCTCTCAACCATAACAGCAAGGCTCACATGTCCAGGCTCTAGCTAGAATACTGAAACCAGGAGCAAAAGCAATACAGTAATTGCAAAAGAAGAGACCCTGTTAGTGCCTGTCCCCTGGGTGGTGTTCTCTCAGCACTTTCACTGAGAGGGATTAAACTCTGCACTTGAAACACTCTCACAGTAGGATGCCAGCACATCAGTATGTGAGATTCAAGACCCAGACAGGCTTTATCCCAACTCCAGGAACTCAAGTTCACAGCAGGAACCAGCACACAGGCACATAACCCAAAAAAATCTCATTCCACACACATACACTTTTTGTACATTTGATTGTGATAAGGAACACCTCAAAGGCTTCTCTACAGCTTCAACTCCAGATCAGGGTGTGAAGCCTGTGCTGCTTTGTAAGACTAGAGCTAGCACACCATGGGCGTTCTCCACTCCAGCACTAAGCAGGAGGAGACTGGAATCGAGGTCTTCCCTTTATCTGCCAAAGGGATCAGTAGAAGAGGAAGTACGATTCACTCCTCTGCAAAGTTGGTGTAGGGAGGGTGCAAGTGTGTTCCACAAGAAGTCCCTCAAAGCAAGCCAGTCTTCTGCCTGAACTTCGTGCCTACAGGTCCACATGGAATACAACCTAAGGCTAAAATTTAGCTTGAATTAACCTGAAACAGATGGAGGAAAGGAAAAAAGGGAAACAAAGGTAGAGTAACAGGAGTCACACTGAATCTTCCAGATGGTAGGAAGTGTTTGGGTTCTGGCTTGGGTTTTTTGTTGTTGTTGAGGTTTTCTTTTTCTTTTTTTTGTTTGGTTGGTTGGTTATTTTTTTTTTTTAAGGCAGCTTCTTCCCATTGCCTATGAATTTCTTACCAGGAAAACAGAAGAGGGCATGCAACCTTCAATGAACAAGTATGCCCTGAAGGCATACTTGAAGATATTGAACATATATAAAGATCAAATGTGGATAGACTCAAAAAAGTGTACTGGTTGAAGGAACACAAAGGAAAAAAAATAATAAAAAATGCATCACAAACTTTAAAGAGATCGATCAACATTTTAGTCATATCTAAATATGCAACACACCATTCACAACGTGGCTCACACAGCTGACGACAAAAATCTAAGCACCAAATTCAAAATACATTTCATGCAAAGAATAAAGATGATCACTCACTTTCTAACTTTATTTAATCAAATCCTTACAGTTGCTATTAAATCACAAATTACCATGGAGTCATAAATGCTCTCAAAGTATAAACTTCACACTCAAGAAAATGTAAAGACTTATGTAGTTCTCAAAGCCAAAAAATGGTTCAATATGACAGTCAAAATATCAAGGCATAAACATGTATTGTTTCTAGTACACTAAAGCAATCTTTATAAATTAGATTTTAACTTGGATTAGAAATGTTTGGTGCTGCAAACTACAGACAGCTACTGAGTGCCATTGTAAACTTCAAGCAACAAGTTGGACAGATGGACTGATGCAGTGTAACACAAGATTTGAAAGGAATGCATCTCCATGACAAAGCAAAAATAAACGTACAAAGTTAAGTAGAAGCATACAATGTTTACATGAATAAATTTGATTTTATTTAATATGATCTGCAACACAGACAAGCAGAAAAACAGAATTTGGGTTGATATTCTCAGAGGTAGGCTAGATCTGGCCTCACAAGGAGTGTTCAGACTTTATTAACAAGGACTGTATTTAAAAAATTGAAATGGAACAATGCAAAAGTATCCTGTTCATCATGGTAAAATTATATGGTAATTTCATCAAGAGACCTAATCAACTTTGGCTTTCTTCCTGTAGCTCATGTGTGTCTGTTCTTCTCTCCTTTAAAGAGACACTGAGCCAAATGCCACTTTAAGTCTAGCACAAACTGGATGCCAACAAAAAAAAAATGCTATCTGTAAAGAAGAAAAACAAAAACCTACCCAAAATGACAATTGTTTCCTAGCAACTGTTCTATTAAAAATGAAACAAAGACAGTAGAAGTAATAAAGCATGAGAAAAAAATGTTTGCTCTACTATACAAAGAAAAAATCAGTATATTTGAAACATATCTCCTTTCCAATTCTGAAATTGACTTACTTTCTAAATATTGGGTATTTTCCTCCAGAGAAGACTTCATATTTAAAACCTTTCCAAAACTGCATTTTAAATGCACTATATGGTATAATGACAGGGTTGGCACCATCAGGTTATGATCCAAACACTGTATATTCATTGGAAGAGAACTTCCAAGGCACAAACAGCACCTGATTTCTATTAAAAGTCATTGAAGCTAGCAACCAAAAATTGCTGTGCACGTTTTTGAAAACATTCTACTCTGAAACCAGAACTACCTTGCAACAGTACCTTATTCCCAGAGATTATGTACACAGCAATGGCTTCCCCAGAAAAACGCTTGAGTCATTGCCTAATTTCTAGGACATAATGTAAACCCTTCATCTCTACTAGATTAAAAATTTATATGAAGGCAAAGTAATTTAAAGTATTAAATATTTATAAACATCAATAGCTAAGTTCCTGAGTCCTACCAAAATTAACAGAAGTTTTGAGTTAAAACCACAGCAAGAGCTATTCATCTCTCAAAAAAGCTCTTTTGCTAGAACTGCTCAGGATGCTTTATTATTATTACTGTAATAACTATTACTGTAAAATGTCTGTCCAAATGACCACACACATTTTCTAATGTTGTTTCAACTGTGCCTAAAAGACCTTGACACATGAGGAACATTCAGACTGTAACCTGATCCAGCAGTAGGAAAGTGTCCAAGCAGGATGACAGGATACCCATTTCAGTACCCAGCAAAAGACATGCAGGGGCCTCTCTGTTCACCTGTAGTCTCATCTCTAAATTTCCCAAAATATCCCTCTCAAATATGCATAAAGAGACAGACTTTTATCAATTTTCTGAACTAAAACATATACACTTCTCTCTAATCCCAGTATAGAAGCGCTCTACTAATCTTAGATCCAAGTGGTGCAAAGTGTCATAGCTGTCAGATAGCTGGATAACCAAATCTTAGGCCAAACTAACTCAGTTTTCCAACACAATTAGACTATGAACTCCTCTTAACTGCTGATGTCCGTTTCTGTGCATTGTACAACACATTATTAAATACTGCAATTTCACACATTAACAATGAAACCAAACAATGAAAATACAATTAAAAGCAAACCAAGTTCAAAAGTGCTACGTGGCACTTTTTATGCCCTATGCTACTGAAAGCCCAAAGGCCTAATCTTCCTCATCTTAGAGAAATAGTTACAACAATTGTGTAATTGCAACACACAGAATTTATCCCCCAATATATCTGCTCAGCATCTTTGTCTTTTCACAGATGTATCTGCATATTGACAGCTTAATAATGTGCAAAGGCCAAACTGGTGATTTAATTACACTCCACAACAGAATGGTATAATAAAATTAAATCTGGAAACAGACTAACCTACTTTCATTGCAGCTAAGGCCAAGTTGGAATGCCCTAAAGCATGACCAATTTCAGCAGGAGTATGCCTTATTAAAGGCTGAGCTACTACTTAGGCCCCACGCTTGGGAAGAAGCTTGTGTGGGTGCATTTCTGAAGCCAGTTTATTCTCACAAAAGCACAGGAGTCTGCCTACACAGATCAACTTGTAAGATCTGGCTAGTAACATGCCCTTCAGGATTTGACCCCTGGACTGAAGTGTCTTTGTGAGCATTGTTTCACCTGTCTGAAAGCTGGGTTGACTGAAAGCATTCAGTACATGAATATTTTCACCCACTACAGAAAATCAAAGCTTTGTTAAATTAAACAGCTTTAATGATGTTTTGCAGGAAACATCTCAGGCATCCAGCAAAAACTGCATTCATATTTGACATTTACAAAACTTTAATCTTTTAAGCCTGAACTTACAAAATACTTGCATTCAGTTACAAGCATGTGAATAATCACAGAATCACAGAATTGTCAGGGTTGGAAGGGACCAGAAGGATCATCTAGTTCCAACCCCCCCTGCCACAGGCAGGGACACCATCCACCAGATCAGGTTGCCCAGAGCCATATCCAGTCTGGCCTTAAAAACCTCCAGGGATGGGGCTTCCACCACCTCCCTGGGCAACATGTTCCAGTGTCTCACCACCCTTATGGTGAAGACCTTCTTCCTGACATCGAATCTAAATCTACCCTGCTCTAGTTTGGATACATTCCCACTAATCCTATCAATACCCAACACCCTAAAAAGTCCCTCACCAGCTTTCTTATAGGCTCTCTTCAGATACTGGAAGGCCACAATAAGGTCACCTCAGAGCCTTTTCTTCTCCAAACTGAACTACCCCAACTCTCTCAACCACCCCAACCTGTCCTCATAGGAGAGGTGCTCCAATCTTATCTGATCGTCCCCCTTGCCGTTCTCTGGACACGGAGTAAGTCCATTTTTATTTTACGAAATATTTAATTTCAAGTTCTACCAAAATGGTAGAATAAATTCCTCAAATCAGGCATGTTTTAAATAGTGTAGAGGAAAAAGAATGCATAACCTGATTTTCATGCAAAATATCACACTAGAGATTAGCAAACTAGATGACAATTAACAAATAGAAACACCTCAACAACAAGAAAAACAACACACCAAAAAAACCCACACAACCAAAAACCAAAGTAACAATTGAAGTTTATTTTCATTTTTTCCCCCCATCCACCCATACTGCACAATCTCCTAGTTGTGGCCATAAAAAGGAATTTATGGGATACTCCTGTGAGCTCTGTTTAAAAGATGTTGCTGACTCAATGGGAATTGGCAAGTACCAGAAAAGCAATGCAACAGACCTCTGATCTCTGCCTCAATTCACATGCCAAAGATATTTGAATTGATGGCCAAGTTCTGCCTGACTTAGTCAGTCAAACAGGTGTCTTTTAAAGCCTTGAAGACACAACCAAAGTTTATGTATACCATCAAACTCAGCTTCTTTGTACATGCCAAAGCTTGAGGCATTTACGCAGACAGAAACCTTGCTGAATTGACTAACATTCAGGTTCTTATGATTTTACTCTAATGAAATTAAGACCTGTTCAACTTAGCTCAAAGTGAAATGTTCACACAAGTCAAATCAGATCTGGTTCACATTAAGGATAAAATGCACTCCAAAAAGCCCATCTCCAAGAAATTTTGAAGTGAGAAACCTTCTGCTTAAAGATGGAATGTTGAAACAGAGTAAAAGTGCAGGTATTACATTTTTACATGACCCTTTTCTTTAGAGTTCAGTATCAGAAGCCTTGAAGCAGGAGATACTACTAGTTCACAGTTGATGGTCCTGAGTTCAGAGCACAAATAAGGAAATTCAGAAATTTACAGATCCAGATGCAGGAGTGTCTGCCACTGTCCCTCCTATTTGCTCTATGATGCCATCTATAAAGAAGAACATTCCTGGACTAACTGATACCCAACACATTTAGGAGCCTCCAAATTACTAAAACACAATGGCAGCTTCATTTTCGGATGTACAAAAGTAATTTTGAGCAAATGGTCTCTTCCTGAAGTCAGCTCAAAGGAACTGGATGACAGGCATCTATTTTCTTTTACAAATTCTTAATTATAAAACAGTACTTAAACAATATCAAGTTTACTTACCATCAATCAATAATTAGAACAAATTACATTACCTATGAATCCTACAAAGGCAACAAAACACACCAGATGACCTGCTAGCTCTCATCCATCTTACTGTTTGGCACGCTTTAACAGAATGTGCAGCGCTACAGATCTTCTTAAAACAAGACAGAAATGCCAATAGCAAAACAAAGTTTAAACAGCTCAACCTGTGTTTTGCTATCCCCAGTCCGCCCCTTGCCCCTCCTTCCTACAGAGACAGGCTATGCAACAAGACCAGAGTAATCAGCTGTAATCAGGCATCCAATCCAAAGGAAACATTTATGGGATACCTTTCCTGTCACTAACAACAACTGAAATGTAAGGCTGTATTTTTTGCGGGCAGTCCTGTAGTCAAAAATCTACAGCACTACAGAAGTTTGCATGGGTCAGATATATTCTTGAATAGCTGTAACTTATTCAATACTTAATGCTAAGAATGACCTCTTTTTCAGAGACAGAAATCATGCAGTCATTAACAGATGCGCCCATTTCAATAACAATGTCATAGGGAGTCAACTTGGTTACATAACTGTTGAATGTCATGCAAGAAAAAAATGTTATTGCAATTGGTATTTAAATGAATGTCTACTACCTGAACCGAAAAATATAAAAATGTTTTACCTTAGTGAGCTATACAATTTCAGAAGGGTCATATATATATATATATATACACGTCTGGATTATAGATGTATTACTTGAGACTTGTATCAAGAGTAAATCTAATGAATGCACTACAGCTAAAGTTTAAGACGGTGATTTTCAAACATTTAGTACTCAGATAATATTGGTATGGAACAATGCTTACCTATGCCACCTTATAGAGATGGCATTTAATACTTTTAAAATTAAATACATATTAAATACTATTGGGCGTTTTCTTATTTATCAAGAAGGCTGCAGCTAACATAAATTTTATTAATTTTTGCTACCAGGCAATGGTGAGATATATTACAAAGCAGCAAGACAACTTTTGTAAGTACTTTACAATCTTCTAGAGATCTCAAATATAGTTTTTGAGATAAAGTTAAACTGATAGTTGCATTAAGAAATATTTGTATGATTTCTTGTTTTCTTATTTAGTCATAAACAAGATGTGACTTACTGGAAACGTGTCAAACTTTTTAAATAAAATACACTAGACGTTTTATTGCCAACTATCACAGTAAAGCCTTTGCCTTTGAATTCTTGGAGGTGTTACTAACAAAGAAGCATTTTTTTCACTAAATAAGTAGCTTAATTCAACATAGTTTCTAAATCATCTGAGCTAATGTAACTCTTTTTTCTTCCATCAAAATGCTTTACAGATACCACAGTAAGTTACTACAGGAATCAAAGAAAACAAAATAAAAAAGCACAGTATGACAGCCAGCAACCAAACTGACCAGGAATCAGAAAACACTCCATCTTCCATAGTAAACAGCTCTTCTCTGCCACCTCAGATTTAGCAAACAGATGCCAATTATTTACAGTCACAGCCAGAGCCATGGTCAGCAGACAGAATTTGGAGATGCACAAAATTCTGGCTTCAACTGTTAAAGCGGCAAGATACCTTGTATTGTACACTCTTCAAAATCCACAGGCTACTTCAGCTGCAGAAATGCATAAAAAGTAAAAATCCACTTTCCAACATACAGAAAGGATTGCTTTTCTCTTCCTAAATCAAACTGCCCAAATGTCTTAATGATGCGGCATCATATAATCCCAAGCCTTCCAAGACAGGCAATGAATTTTGCACAGCTGACTCTGCTAGTTACAGTACTCAACAGCTGGGGCACAGATAATTTGGCACCCTGAAAACGTCCTAGATGAATACAACAGCATTCTGCAGGCTTTAAAGAGGAAAATAATAATATATTAAACATTAAAATTATGGATTGGAGCTCATCTTAAAAATATAAAGTCAACATGGTTTGCATTTGATTAAGGAAATTACTAAAGGCAGTGTTTACAAAACTGAGAAATTCAGAGAAACGGCACTCCCTCTTCAAAGCCTATATTGTAGCAATTCTTTTCTGATTAGATTAGCTCCCATAGCAAGTCATCAGAACAACAATCGCAGTAGTGAAGTCATACTACTGGGACTCAAATGGGAAATCATGACCAGCTTGCAAACACACTTTAAAACATGATGTGTTTTCCAGGTTTCAAATATATCTTAATTAAAACAAGTCCAAATCTTTTACCTTTTCTCACAGCGCCTGAATAAAGTATACCTCAAGCAGCAAAACAGAGCATATCAATACACTGAATACAATACTAAAAACTAAGACAACAGAGTCTTGTAATTCTGAATAATTTTAGGATTTGGCTGTCACTGAAAACAGCATGTGAATGGATGCTACGTTATCCTCACAATATGACATACACAAATATTTGCAGAATGTGATTTAACAGACATGAATTAGTTTCAGGAGTTTAATTAAAATCTTTTTATCCCTAACCACTTAAAAAAAAAATCATTCAGTCCTTTTCCTGATAAATCTCTCACTGACATAGCAGAAATTAGGCCTAGTATCATTCCCAGGTTAAGTAACCAGATAAACTGGTATGATAATGAACCTTATTAAATCTGATTCTAGCAGTAAATCTAAGGTAATCTAAAGCAGCATAGCAGTATCTTGGATTAAAACCAAAACAGAGACAAGTTCTCCCAGAATCTTATTTATTTAAAAAGTAAACACTGTATTTGCTTTATATGTAACTGATTTTTTGCAAAATTTTAAATTGATGACTTCAAAAATAGGAGAGGATGAAATAAGGATGTGCTTTTGAAGATGATCTACTACAAACAGCAATAGATCCCAATTTCTGAGTAACTTTCTCAACTAAAACGCACTAATGCATTTCAGTGCAGAAATTGCACACATGCTCCATAGCTGCATTGACACAATGGGCAACAGACACAAAGGAGTCATCAGTTAATACTGTTAACAACACATGAAATTAGGAATGACACAGGTATAAAGTAGACTCACACCTGATAAGATCTCATGTCAAAATAACCAACTGTAGAGGGTTCAATTCTCAAAATATGACCCGTAGCAGCATGGATTAAATAAAATCAACTATTGATATCTTCAAATCAAGCCATCTTAAACTATGCCACTCCCATTCCCATCAGTGGAAAACATTCAGCCAAAACCTTCAGAACCAACTGGAAACATACAGCTGAACATTTCCAGATACAAAATCTAACCTATCTCTTCCCAAAACATTACAAAAAGACTCAGCACTGCAAATATCAGCATATGCAGTGACATGCTGTCAAAACTATTTCTGGGATCAAGATTCCATCTTAACAGTTACCTCTATCCCTTCTTCACTTAAATTCAAATCAGACCCATAACACTTTTAATAAGCATATTCAGTTTTAGTATTAGCAAATGTACTGAAAAACAGAGCAATGAATCATGCTTCCCAAACTATCTCCCCCATCCATGCTTAAGAAAGCAACACGATTTATATTCCTAATATAATTTTAGCCGCATGCATCTTTCTTAGGGATGGAGGCCTTTTTCCTGTATTTCTCTGTATTTCGTGAAGAACACAGGTGATACACAAACTAAGATCATTCTTTGCCCGACGACTAAAAAACAAAATGGTCAAAATAAGCTGAAGCTTTAAATACAAATGTACATCGCAACGTCAGTCACCACGTCCACATTACACTGGAAAAACAGACTTTAAGGCACAAGAAAAGCGCACTTCCCCCACTGCTAAGAGGTAAATCGGGCAACTGGCAATTTTTATTTATAGCAGAAGCCGCCGACGTCCGTTCCGTTACCCTCCGAGAAGCACCACGCCGGGTTTCCGGCCACCCACGGCCCCTGACACCGGCGTCGGGGACGGGCGCACCTGGCCTGCCCCGCCAGCGCCAGAGCCTCCCCCTGTCCGCAGCCGCCACGCCCGACGGGGCAGCGGCAGTCCAGGCGGGTGCGGCGGCCCTGCTGCAGGACTGCCCTACCTTTGTATCTCTCCAAGACATCTTCGTAGGCTTGTAAATACTCCTGCTCCTCAGCGTAAAAGTATGCGCCTGGAGAGAGGTAGCCAGCCATGGCCGGCGACTAGCCCTACCCGCTCCCCTGCGAGGCTCCGGACAGCCAGAAGCCTCGGAGACAGCACAAGAAAAAACCCAGCGGCTAACGGGAGGGAGGCAGGGCGGGGGGGAGGGCGCTGCCAGCCCGGCCAAGGAAACGCCCCCGCCGGCCGCTTGCGTTTCGGTAGCCGCCCCTCGGAGCGCGGAGAGAAGCGTCCCCAGCCTGCCAGCCGCAGCTTCTCCACTCCAGCCCTATCGCCGAGGCACCGCCTGCGGGGCCGGCGAGGTCTGCCTCGCGACTCGGGCCCTAAGCTGCCTGCTGCCCGGTACCCATGTTTCTGCACCGGCCTTCCACGCGGGACTCGGGGAGTGGTGGCTGCCAGGGCGGGGACATGACGCCGGCAGGGGCACAGTTGGCTCTGCTGCGCTGCAGTCGCGGGGCCGCAACACGACGGGTACCGCCAGAGAGCCGCGGACAGTGACCGCGCAAGCAACCCCCGATGATGACAGATGCTCCATGCGGACGCTCGCTACCCCAGCGGCAGGATGAGGCAGGCGCAGCCTCAACCCTACCGCAGGTGTCACGGCCGCTCACGCAATTCCATCCGCATGTCCACTGCGCCTGCGCCCTACAGGCCACCGCCACCGCCTCTCGGCCCTGACCCCGGAGCTGGACCACACCGAAGCGGTCCCCTCTGCCCTGGCCGCAGCCTGGCCCCCGCCCTGCGCACCCTGCCTCCAGGGGGCAGTGGCGAGCCCCACGCACAGCTGGGCCGGCTCAGCTCCGCAACCCCCGCTGCGGCGGCACTCAGCGGCTGGTGAGAGACCGGCACCGCAGAGCACCCTCTGCCACCGCGTCCTCCGCTGCCCCCAGCAGCACCGCTACGATTCGTTGTCCTGGGAAATGGTGTCCCGGGAGGAAACACATGGAAGCGCCCACAAAAGAACGGGGGAAATCGGTGTCCCTGGGGAACACCGAGAACCGCTGCGTCTTTTTGCGATTCATTTACAGGCTGTTTCCAGCCTTCACCGGGAAGAAGCAGACCTCCGCCCTATTTTCGACATCATTCGTCGCCGGGCCGCGGACCAGCGTTCGCGGCACAGCGTGCAGCTCCCTCCCGGTCCCACCGAACGTAGCCCCAGCCCCGCACGGACAAAGCCCGACGCCTCCCACCCCGCAGAGCGGCAGCAGCCGCGGCCTCTCCCCGCGATGTGGACGGCCAGCGCCGCTTCCACCCGGGTAGGCGGGATAGCCTCTCGGCCTCCGAGCCAGCACCCGCTGAAACGGCTACACTGCAGCGGCAGCCCCAGCGCCCCTAATGCGTTTTCGCATGAAAGTTTAATGCGCGCACCTGCGCGTATTTCGGCTCGCTTTCCCGCATCAGTTCCCACGCATCAGCCCAGTCGGCTGGAAAAAGCAGCCAAAGAGCTTAGTCACCACCCGAAGGGGGCCGCGTTTAGAATGGCAACGGATGAGGGTCCTTCGGCTGCCCGCTCCCCGACAACTCCCGGCCGCGCCTTACCGGCAATGCGCAGCACGGCCCTCTCGGCGGGGTCCAGCACGGAGCCGCCCTGGATCTTCCGCTTGGACCGCTCGTGTTTGGGCAGGTTCCAGGGCAGTGTGTCCCCCGGCGCCGGCGACACCGTCCCCGACCTCTGGCTGAAGTCATCCTCATCGGAGAAATCGGCAGAGGACGACATGGAACATCGGTAGGACGCGTTGCCGGAGCTCTGCACGGAGAGAACGACAAGACAGGATGCGTGGGGAGCGGCTTGGGACGCGGGGCCGCCGGTAGAACGGAAAAGGAGAGTAGGGAAGAAGAGGGACACCGCTCACCATTGCTGTGATTTTAGTGGGGCAAAGTGGTGCATGTGTGGAGCGCCGAGTGTAGTCCTCCAAAAAGCAGCCAGTCCTTAGTGGGAGTGCATTTGGAGGGATGTATGGGCAGACCCGTGGCCTGCGGCTGGGCAACCAGCTCGCCAACGAGCCTCCCACTTCCCCAACAATAACCCAGCAACAACAACAGCCCAAAAAAAAAAACCTTCCGGGCTAGAAATCGATAGTGTTTGGCTCCCCCGCCAGGACAAGAGAAAAATATGCCATCACCGAGCTACTGGAGAAACTGTTCATCAGTCATTCCTCCTCTGGGAAAGACCCCGGCCCGCAGGCAGCCCGCGCCTGTCTCTTTGTTACGGCTCCGGCGGCCCCGTGCCAGGTCCCCTCCTGCGCCCCGTTCCCCTGAGAGCAGCCCAGAGCCTAGAGAAGAAAGGAGGAGATGGGACTTCTCAGAGCAGCCCCTTTAGGTACCAGGGCACGAAAGGCGGCTTTCGGTCATGCCTTGCCAAGACAGCTTCGGCAAACACCTCGCCTTATAGACTGTCTCAACAGCCGACTTCCCAGCTCCCCAGAGCTCTTCCAGAAATGTAAATAAGCACTGATGCAGCACAAGGATAGGGCTGCTGCCATTTCGAGCTTTCTTGCTTAGGGTGAAGTGGGAAACGGAGATGCCTGATAAAATTTCAACAGCGAAATTTAGGATGCGACACAGATGCAGGTTACCAGGGCACGACGTGGGGCAAAGTGCTGTTTCTCTTCCACCACATTTTCTGATTGAAGAGATTTGTGATTTCTGCAGGGCACCGGGCTAGCAAATAAATGATGGGTTTGATTGTCATTTGGTGCACGAGATACTGTGACAGTCTTTCAAAAATGCAACCTGATGCTGGTTCAAGTATGATGTTAATTTTTAAGGCTATGCTATTCTTAACTGGGAGAGGTGTAGTACGCTTTTTGTGCAGAGACAACCTCCACGCAGCCCATCCAGATTCCAGATTTTTGATGCCAACACAGCTATTGTTTTAGGCTTGTCTTAAAGTCTTTTTTTCCCCTTTTTTTTTTTAAAGCCTTAAAATGTACCTTTACTTACAGGAGAAATCTCTATTGTGAGTGAAATCTGACAGAATTTATTGTTGTTGTCTGAATCTTTTTAGCTAGTTCTCATGGGGTGGACAAGTAAATTGTTGTTACTATATTGGGTGGTATTTTACCCGTTTGCAAACTCAAAACCTGCACAAGCCAGCATAACAATGTGATATACTCTTTGCTATGCATGAAACTGCCAATAATACACAGTTAAATAGTCCACTAAGCAAGAGGGGTCTCTTATTATTGGCTGTACCCCCGACCTCCTTCACTTCTATCCAAAGCCTCTTTCCTCCTCCTACAGTACTTCATAGTGAAGTTTGAAAGGGGAGAGAGGGAAGGAATGTATACATAAAACAAATTAATTCTCGATTGCTGTATTGTGATGTGGAGAGAGCAAGAGGTTAAGAGTGGAAAAACAAACAGGAGATGTCTGATTCCAGCTCTGATTGCCTTTGTAGTTAGTTCTAGTGCTGGAAATATTTTGCTGACAGTTTATATAATAAGCAAAAACTCTCTATAGGATGTCATAAAGGAGGAGGATGGTCACATACAGGTGTCTTCCTGATGGGAGCTGGAAGTTGCATAGCTTGCTGCGGTCTAGAGGGAACTTCGCTGTACTGGATAGGGCTTACAGGACCTGCTTAGTCAGGTATTAGGGGTTTTGTGGCCTGTTCTTAGCTCCAGGCTTTGCTTTAAAAGAGAAAGTGTTCCCTTTAATCATAGCTCCTGGGCCTGTGTCTTCTGCTGGCTGCTCAGAAACCCATATCTTCTGATCACCCATGGAGACAGATTTTTCTTTTCAGTTTCTATTTATAATATGAAAATTAGAAAGAGCCCTGATGTGGTGCTGAAAGGGTGCTATAGCAATAGTTTGTTAGTATTTATATAGCACCTTGGAATATGGAAGGCCAAAGTACAATAGCAGTTGCTATTGAGCTTTGAAGAAAGATCTCTCAACTCTCAGCTTTATCTTTTAATTCAGTAGGATTTCCTTTTCTCAAAAGAGGCCTTAATAGGTTATTCTTATTTTTTATAACAGCAGGTCCTTCTATAGTTCTTCCTACCCTTGGAAACAAAAGCACTGTTGCGTGATCCATCACTGAACATATTTTCCATGCTCTCTATTAAGATCTCAGTTTTAGGGAAAAGGAGACTGTTCAGTCAGCTGTGCTACAATACTGGAAGATAAGTTCTATTAGAAGGCCCCACTCCTTTATTTTTGAAAATAAAACTGCACAGGTAATGGTAGAACAATCTGTGGCATCTATGTATATTGCAACTAGCTATCCTCTTTTAAGTCATTCTTCTACCATACTTGATGCTTACATTACATTAACAAAAGTGATGAACACCCCCCACTCTAACATACTAACTCCTCAGGAATCATGTTACCTCATTTTCAGAACAAGGTAGGAAACTCAGATTTTTTTCATAATAGCAAAATCTAGTGAATTTGTATCTAAGAAATGCCAACTTGTAAATTAATTGCAGGGGTTTTTTTAGTCAATGTGGAGGTACTTCCAAGTAATGTGTACAGAGAGCTATTGAGCAGTTAAGTACTTTTAAGAATCTCAACTTTGCAATTCCAAAGACATTTATCATGAACTGAACAACTGCTTTGCGTCAGTAAGTTAATAGCTTTGATAAGATGCTTTCTCCTTTTGTGCAGCCACGTTTTACAACATGCTTAGTGCTTATCCCACTGGATTATTTGTTTCTAGCAAACACATTTTCCATGCCTTAGCTGCTAGTCTCAGGTAAGCATTCCACAATTACAGCAGCATATTAACTGATTTTAAAAATACAAAATAATGCAGAGCATCTGCACTATCCAGAAAAGTGTTCCCAGCCGATTAAGACAGCATGAGAGGAAAAAAATAAATTATATTCTGTTAAAATCAAAATATGTAAGGCAGTTTTGTATTTTTCTACATAGCACATTGTTGTATGCAAGTGAAAAACATAACTGTTAATAATACATAACACTTTTTTGGGTTACATGAGTGAAGTGTATTTTATAGTTAGTAAAATATTGATCAGACACATCCTTACTTAGCCTGCTGTGAGACTTAGTCAGGGCTTGACCCTTCTTAGCTTGCAGGCCCATAAGGTCACAGCCCAGATGCTGTAGCTGCTTATTCTATGCCTCCGATTATGCATTCTTTCTGCTCATTAGCCTAAAGACGTCTCTGCAGCCTCCACTGTTGATCAGCAGGAACTGTTGTATTTGCATAACACTTACGCATGCAACAACTTGTGTACTGAAGCCCGTTGGTCATAGAGAAGTAAATCTATGTGGAGTTTTCTTTGCATTCCAAGTACAGGATTAAACTGAACGCATGCTTTCACCGCCCGTACCACAGGGAGGTGCAAACAGCACAGGGAGTCCTCCTCACTGCTGTGTCTCGACAGGCAAAGTGCACCGAGCAAACGTTTGGAGAGCAAAACTAATTTCTGGCAGTGCCCAGGGTTTTCTCTGTAATCAAGTCGTTTGCAGCAGCCGCTTGAGCGTAAGGCTTGCTACTTACTGTGCTATAAAAGCCAGCTGGTTTCCAGTAATGGGGATGATTTCAAATAAGTACATTTCTTGTCAGAGGGATTTGGCCAGGTACCAAGGCATAATTTACTTTGAGGAAGAAAAGAATTGTTTGTCATAGGTGAGGCACTGCAGAAGATCAGGTGGAAACTAGGTGAAAGATGGTGTAGTTGGAAAACAGTATAAGGTAACAAATGCCACTATATATCAGATAAGCCACCTATCAATAGGATCTGATAACCTCAAGAACACCAATGGGTTTTGCACTGTCATTCCTTGAGGTGGAAGCATTAGCAGAAGTCAGGTTTTAAACTCAGTCAAGGCAATCCAGCTGGCAACAGTTATTGAAATGCTGATACCAAATTATCATCATATTGCAAAACTTCCCCAACTTTATGACACATTAGAGATTGTGCTGGCCAACTGAATTATAATCAAATAGCTTGGACATTCTCGTCTTCTCTTTGAGAAGATTTTTCCACTGCAGTGAGTTTCATGCTGGTCTTTAGAAGCTGTTGGGAAGTATAGGTCAACATTGACTGAAGTTTAATTTTCAGTTTAGTTACAAGTTATTTATATTTCATTTATACTAACCTAACTCATAATTCCTGAAATATATTTTATTTCAGTATGATCACTGTGCACAATGGATAAATTTGAACAGAAATGAAATGTCTTAATTATGTTTTTACTGAGAGTGTTTCAACAAAATTCTTCCTAAATTTGTATAATTTAGAATATTAGTTGAGTGTAACAAGCTATTTCTGTCGTTTAACATCCCAGATTGAATGATATTAAGGTAGATCAACTTTTAAAGTAAAATAACTTAATAAATTTAAGACAAAATCTAGGGCAACTGAATGTTCCCATTAGTAAATCTTTACCACTGCAACCTGATTTAGATGATAATGCAATGCGGAATACGAAACCTCCAATGTATGTAATCAGGCTATGTAAATCCCTTAGGACTGCATGTTGTCAGAAAGGATCAAAATTCAAAGCAGACACACAAATGAAAGCACAAACAAGAACAATATAAAATCAACTATGCTAAGCTTAAAAAATAAATAAATAAAATAAACAACTAGAGGCACAGCCACATTAATAAATATTTTTCTCTGGTTCTGCACTAGTTACTTAAGAGAACATCCATAGCTGAAAATGCCTACATTATCAGGATATACATAGATAACTACCATAGATAACGACAGAGTTTATCAGTTTGCATTTAGTGTCATAAAACAATAAGCAGAAAGCTGGAAGGCAAATATACTTTATCTGAAACTCCAAAGCATCAAAAGCCTGACTCCATTTGAAACAAACTTTTTAACAGGTATGCTTTTAAAAAATCAAGAAAAATTACCATTTTCTAGAGAGAATTTACATTCTTTCTTTCTAAATGTAGGAGAAGATGGGAAATCAGTGTTTATCACATGCATTTTTGAGTCTGTTGTGATGCTTTCACAGGCTTTCAAAAGGAGATGGGATCTTTGGTTGCTAGTAGATCAGTCATGACTATTCTATTTTGAAAATAACATTACAGTGGCATCTTTTATGGAAGAAATAGGTTCTTTGAGGACACGAAATTGAAAATGGATAAAGGGCTAGATCAGTGTAGGTATTTGGACACTGTAATACAGTTTTGCAACATCAAACTATGCTTACTGTATAGTCATCTACTTGCACATCTGAAGCAGACATGATGCAAAACAGTTTTTGGCAGGAACCTGAAACCTGGGAAACCTGGTCACCCAGGATGATGCAGCATCTTATTCTTCAGGGACACAAGACACTCCAAAGCTTCTCCTGAAATAGTCTTCATCTATCCTTTCATAACTAGTTTCTTTTGAACCATGAAAGAAGTAAAGCAGCTGTTTGCTTGAAATCTAGGCTCAAACTCTTATCTCCCAGCAGCCAGCCAGAAGCATACTCTGCAATAACCTACTGGTTGTGGAAGTGGTACAGATTGAAAAAAAAGAGTTAAAAGATTTTTTGGTGTGAAAGAGGGAGGAGGATGAGGGAGTGGAGCGCTCTGTGTAAGAGTATGCAGTGCTGGGTTCTGATCACTGCTCTAGTAACTTCTTATACATTCTGCTTTAAGCAGTAATTGGGTAAAATATTGAAGTAGTCCTTGGATGAGATAAGTGCAACAGAGGCAACACAAGCCACAATGCAGCTCATGTACCAACTCTGCAGATATACACCAATTTTAAGTACTTACCAGTGTGTGAAGTAATACCATCTTCTAGTAGCTAAAAAAAAATAGTGAATATTACACTACAAGTAGAGTGTCTGTTTAGTTTACTTATCAGTGTTCCCTTTCAGGAGCAGAAAGCTGAGTGATGCTCCACATTTGAAACTCCCTGTTAACTGAGAAATGAGCTGAGGGATCAGATACTGTCAAGATAACCTCCACAGATCTCAGCAATGTCCACCACAGAAGACAGACATCATAAGAGAAAAATAAGGCATTTGAAATAATTTGCTGTGTAAGGAAAACCTCTTCATTGTTTTCACTTTGTCAAATGAATACACTGAAAAGTAAGGCATACTTCAGACAGTATAACCATGACCTGTATATGTGGAATCAAATAACATTCAGCTTAAACTAACCATTTTGTGCCAAAGCCATTAGTTCTCATGAAAATTTGCTTATTAAAACTGGGCTGACAAAAACGTGCACTGTTTTTGAATGTCACTTCAAAATTAATAATAACATGACAGCCCTGAGGTGTTACATATTTATTTCATTCCTTTATTCCTTACCTATTTCCTCTTTTTAGTTTTTTACTATGAACTGCAGGATTTAATCTTGTAATAGCTTACCTACATTACAGAAGCTAACAGAAAGGTACTAAAGGTTTTTCAGATGGGAATCTCTGAGTATCTGGGAAGCTACAACATGGAGAATAGGTATTTTAGTTGAGTTTTATGTTAACGTTATCAAGATATAAGTGCTACTTTCATTATAATTATCATTATCTTGTTTCAAAAGTAATGCTTCATAGATATTAATGCCTAAAATGTCAGTATTTCATGGTCTCAAAATCATCAATTATTTCTGCAAAATAAGTGCTTATACCTAAGTTGATTGCTATATATAACTGCTAAAAAACAAAAAAACCCAAACCAAAACCCATAAAAACCTTCCCATTACCTAAAAATAAATTTTGTACCTATTTTTAATAGCAGCTACCTTGCATCAATTCAGATCTCCCTAGTCTGCCAGACACAAAAGAGAATAATGTGGCAGAATAACTAGAATGTGAGGAAGGCAGACAGCTTTATCTGCTTACTATGCCTAGAAGGACAACCATGGAAAAGGAATAGTCTGGAATAAGAAATCATCTAGCTTCAAATACTTTCCTCAGCCTTCTAAATTTCTCGTTGTAGATTGTATCATCTATATTTCCATAGCTAACGAAATTACACCTGTCATAAAAGGTATATCAAAGTATGAAAACACTCTGGAAGAGCAAATCAAAATTCTAAGTAGCTTTTGAATCTCTGACGGGCACTAATTGTTTTCACGAAAAAATAAAAGGAGGACTTAGAAGGATTTTTTAAAATGAAAAATTAAAATGGTAGTGCTAATCTTATGCTTTAGTAACAACTGTTAACATTCCTGACTGCTAAGTTTCCCTCCCTATAAAATTAACCACCCAAGTATTCTTTTCAAACTGCTGCAATCCCATGTTTTAAAACAAAGTTTCAAGACTTGATCCAGCAACCAATCCACATTTAACTATTTGAAGGGGTTCTTATAACTACACAACACTAGTAATGCTGTCCATTATAATTTATCAGATTGTTTTCTCTTATAAAATCCATTTTAAGTTGCCTTATATTATGTTTGGTTTAAAATATTCCCTGCCAAGTTTGAATTTTCTTGAAAGTTTTCAGTCAAAGGCTGACTGAGAAGCCTGAGAGCAAGATGATGCAAATATCCAGTAGTCAGAGTTGTAAGTCTTTGAGATAAAAATATCATCTGCTATTCTTGGCACCAGGGAGCATAAACTGTTAAAGTTTGGGTTTGATCTCACTGCTCTGATGAGAAAATTGCTCCAGAACCTATTGCTGTCTTGATGACAAGTAATCTTCCTCTAGTTGCCACCTGAAACTTACTCCTGGTCTTTTGGGTCTTGTGATAACAGTGTTCAATTCCTGAAATACTTTCTGCTTCCCTGATGCATTCGTAGTCAACTTCTTTTAATCTCTCCTCGCCTGCTAGTAGTCCTTCTCTGCAAAGTTAAACAGTTTGATTTAACTATTCCCAGGGCCCAAGTGACTACTAATTTGATTTTACTAGATTTTGTTATTTTTTTGTAACAAGGCCATGTTTGAATTTATCAACTAAAATCTCTTCAATCTAAGTAAAATCTCTTCAGTTGGCACCCACTAAACAGAGCCACCATCACAGCAAATCCCACACTTGCAGCTCTTACCTCTGCTCTCAGGAAACCCCCCATCCCCACCAAGGAGCTGAACAGTATCCTTCCAGCTTGGAGATACAGAGACAAAATTAATCTTTCCAAAAATAGTTACCCACTATGGTTGTAGGCTGATGGCAGTGCAGGCAAGAGGCATGGAGAGCAGGGGAGGACAGGCACTAGACCTGACAGACAGGAGACCATTTCTTTTATGCTCTCAGTGACTCACTCAGCTGTGCTTAGCCAGCAAGAGGAAGAAGCTGTAAGCCCTGAATATAGAGAGGACAAACACCGGAACCGGAACGCTGGAGGAAAGGACTGAAGAAATACACTGGGACTGACAGCCTGAGGGACAAATACAGAGACTGGTAGAGTTTGGGAGCTGCAGCTGGAAAGCCTTCAAGAGAGCAGCTGACTCTGTGGATAAAGACTAGAGGAGAAATGGACCTGCAAAGTAACAGCTGGGACTAGTAACCATCAATGCCAGAGAGAGCAGATCGGGGAGAGCTAAGCATCTGACATGCTGGCATGCAACTGGTATTGCTTCAGTGAAAAGGTCTGAACAAAGTATTTTGAAGAAAAAGGAGGGCAGGAACTGTGTGGGAGGAAAAGTCTCTGAGGAGACAAGAGCTAAGGAAGGTACGCACGGAATACGCAACCAGAAGCCACAGGAAGACATAAAAATCAAAGAGACTGGTTGAACAAGTGCCTCAGAGCAAAAAAATGACTGACCAGGTAAGCCTAGGAAGGGCTGTCCAAGGGGCATAACATGAAGGATCAATACAAGGACTGACAAAACAAGAGAAGGGCTGAAGTCAGCAGAAAATTGAGGACTGGGCAGCAAGGAGCCAGCAGTGGGGCAGAAGCAAGTCAGGAGCAGGCTGGAAGAGACAGGGCAAGAAGAGCCATGCTTGGGAAGAATAAGCCCAATAAAGGAGTCTCATAGAAAGTGGATATCTCACCCAAACTCTGGCCATTACAAATACCTGAAAGTTTCCCCTGTGTTACTGATTCATATGGAGGAAACAAAGATCATCAGTCTTTTCCTGAAATCTAATAGCAGAATTTTCTGTATAACAGTTCCAGTGTCCAAACCCGGTGATGGGCCACACAACAAAGCTTTGTTTTTAAGTCTTCTTTTTTAACAACATAGGAAATTAAACACAAATTTCTTATTAAAATACTTTTCTTAAGGTTGCAAAGTCAAGGACTAAGATGTTACCAAATCCAAGATTCAAGGAGCACCATGCAGACATAGAGAGTGCGATTATGTACTGTTATATCGCCAGGGTCCTGCTCTTATTTAGTGCAAATGATGGATGACATTCATTCCATAAACAATTGTTCAATATTTCATTTTGTCAGCCTCTGTTCTGTGAGCAGCCCCAGACCTTAACTTACTTCACACTATTCAAATGCTGGTGTGAAGAAGAAATTTCCATAGACTGTTTTGTGATGATTATCAGTATAGTAGTATCTGACTACTTCACAAATGCCAATAATCTTTCCACTTACACAAGATGTAAACTGAAATCAGGAGGTGAGTTTTGTTACCTAGGTAAAATTGAAATGTCAGGGATCAGATTTTTAAGAGTTATTAGAATTATGTATCAGTAATACTCAGACCACAGCACAGCTGGAGTTCAGTGGTAAGTGGCAGCTTGAGGACTTTTATAAACCCAACTATATGCCTCTATGCGTATAGTTCTATGCTTCTAAGTCAGGCACTTAGAAAATGCAAGATAAAAAATCTTTTAAGCCAGTTGTTCAGCTTGTTCACAATGGCCTTGTGCCTGCCCTTCAATCTCCAAGGCAGTACTCACTGCTTCTTAAAGACATAAGGGATCCTCTCTTTCCCTACAATCTCCTGGTTTATTCATTTAAACACTTTACAACTTCTGCAGCAGAACTCCTACACGTAAGAGTCATCCTAAGAGCACTTTCATTCTGTGATGGATACAGAGTGCATCCTGTGAAAAAAACAGTAAGCCATCATACAGTTAAAGACTATATGACAACACAGATGCATAACTGACTGAATTAACGCTGCATGTGTAACCTTAATTCCAGTGCTTCCTAACATTTGAATACTTGCCTTTGCTAAACTATTCTTATAGCATAATACCCATGTGTGATGTTATTTATAAATACAAATGGATAAGGGAGTCCCTTGCTATATAAAGATGTACTGTTTACATTGCACAGTCGGATGTTACACAATGCAACTAAAGTGACTCCTGTGGCAGAGAAGGAAAGGGAAACATCTGCATTTAGACTCTGTAATTGCTATGCATCTGTGGGACAATTACTGGTAGTTTTAAGTTGTGCAAACAACATCATCATAACAAAATCAGAGCTGATTAATTTTTTTAAAAAACCTGCCTTCAGCTACTCTACAGAATTTACTATTTATAGTTATTACCATAAACCATTTTTTCATACAGTTAAGACCCTTAGCACATTTTATCAGCTTAGGTTTATATTACTACCTCTCAAGGAAGGACACTGAGGTTATTAAAAAAATATCTGAACAGTTAAAAATTTAATTTCTCAGTAAGGCTATACTGCGTACCTGTAGTATAATATTATCAGTGAAACAAAGTCCTAGTTAATATAGTTAATGGTAAATTAGCAGTGCCAAAAAAACCCATAATAGACATTTTTCAAGCCAGAGTTATACAGCTCTATTCCTTTGGTACAACAGTTAAAGAATATTTTCACTCATTCACTTCTACTTTACTAGCAAGATAGCTCCAGCTTCAAGGGCCAAGGGTGCACTTTAACCCTTTTTCAACACTTAAATCAAAGACAGTCAAGCTCTCCTACAATTTCCAGTAAATAAGCATCGGCCCTGGGAATGAAAACTAACACAGCCAAAATAAAACTGGTATGGAATCAGCTTACTTAACAAGACAAAATCTGCTATGTTAGAGGGCTTTGCCTGCAGGTGTAGGATGATTTGAGACTGTATAGGAAAACAACAGATTTGATGCTATTTTCAACCAGACAAGTGTAAATTTAAGTAAATAGACTCAAAACAAGCATGATCTGCTACACATGGAACAATTAGTTCAAATTACCTTAACTCTCCAAATAAAAGCTAGCAGCGAAGTCAGTTAAAGTGCTCTAAATGTGGATTTGTACTGTTACTGCCATCCTTATTTCTATGTGTTTTTTTGCATATGTGTAATCAATAATTATTAGCACCATTGAAATTAACTGTTTCTTTTGCACTATGCTTAATAGCTGTAGTAACTCATCCATAGGAAAAAAAAAATCACTAGAAGACAACAACTATTTTGTAATCTCAGATCTAATTCTTAACATGTTGCCATTGTGTTTTAATGAAAAGTAGTTTTAAAGTTGTAAAGATATAACCTCTCTAGCCTAGTGAAATATACAGCAATACATCTTTAAGAAATCCCTTCAAAACTTTGAACTGGCTAAGATCTGGGCAAAAGGAGTGGAAGAAACAGGCAACTGCTACAATGCTATATATGAGCTGCAGGGTGGAGATGGAAAAACAGGTAAGAGGAAATTTGGAGCAGGCAGAAAGGGAGGAGGTCACAGAAGCTAGCAGTAAAGAGGGAAAATAAAGTCTTTGTGCAAAACTGTTAATGAAGAATTTATCAGTGAGGAGTTGTTTGCTGTAAGAAAAGCAATAAAGCACATCATTCCAATAAAGAAATATAAAGAGTCTTTTGGCAGGTGTGTGTGTATGTTTGGAAAGAGTTATCTTTAAAGTCAACCTAATGGCCACGGAAGGCTTTCTCTTTATTTCAAATATGACTGGGCTTAGCATTTATAGACATATTTGCAAAGATCCTACCCACTTAAATAGGTTCTTTGAGGTATTTTAAAAAATGTTTAAGATGGTTAGATCTTTAAATCTCATTAATATGCTACAAATCAATCACCTAATAAATTCAGGTGCTTCTCAAAATCCCCATCAATATCCTTTAGCTCTTAAATAAAAAAATGCAGTCCTTGTTTCCCTTTTTATATTCATTCACACGTTCCTTGCATTTCTCGTTGTGGCTGTGCTTAAATTATCCTGATAGAGGGCATGTGTGAATGTGTGCCTGTTCATGCAGTCTGGTATAGCTCACAGCTTTATCATACATTTTGAGAATATTAATATAATGTTAATAAAACTGAGGAGGGTGAAAGATAATATGATAGTGTTTTGCATATTTGCTTCTAAACGTGATTCACAGGAGGCACAATCCAACACAAGTAGATTTCTCCAAAAGAAAAAAGCTATGAAAGCAATCTATAGATTAAACAGCCAATACTTAGAATTAACCCAGTCTGCTGTAGGATGATGAGTCATTTTTGTAAGTCATCTGCATTAGGTCATTTGGTACACCACAGTATTGGAGAACTAGTAAACAACACCAGAGTAGGAATAAGTGGAAACTAACAAAAGGAAATGGCAATCATTTAATTAAACATAATAAAAACTCCTAAAAAGCCCTGTAGAACAACTTCATCGACAGAAATATTCATAACTAAGTGTTAACTAATACTGAGACTACTTCTGTAAAAATTTGGCATCAGATGTTTAAAAAAATCTCCTAAGTGCTCTTCTTGCAGATTTGTAATACTGTTTTTCTCATAAGTTTTAAGGCTTAAACACCTAAAAGCAAAAACCAGGATAGCTGAGTAAGACCACAAATGGAACAGATCATGGTTTTATGTGCATTAGAAACTGATTAACTTTGTTTTCAAGGTTGCATCTTTACAGTGCAAGCTTCACTTCAGTCATGGGAGTAGTCTCAGTGGAGCCAAATTAAGCTGCTCACATCAGTAGATTTTTTACATGTGTTCTCCCAGACATCTGACCTCCCTCTTGGTTCCCCTGTAGTGACTTGTAGCAATGCTGCACCCACCCCTAAGGAGATAAAGAGCTTCAGCAAAGGCCATAGTAATTAAAACAGTCAAAATAACTAAAAACAGGTTCATCAGGAGACACTATGAGCAGCAGTGCTTCTGAGAGCATAATGTGTCATCAGTTTACTCTTTGTGGGTTACTTCAGAGATACTTTTTTTTAACACTATTCAGTAAATAATCACCTAAAGAATTACTATAGTGCTGGGGAAAAATAAACCAGTAAGTTTGGATGGCTTTTGAGTAGAACCCAGGATTTCAAATTTCAAAGTGAAGGAACTGTATTTATTTATGGCCCAGTCTCTGTAGTCTTATCTCCTGCATGTCTTACAGTGATCCTGACAAAAGCAAGTGCAGATTTTGGTACTACATCTCATGATCTTAAATAATCCTTGATGGCTGAGTAAGTCAGGCAATGCAGGAGCCCTACAAAGTGGAGGTGTCAAAAGATGCTGCTTTAACAGCACCTCTTTCCAACTCTTTGGACATAGAGGTGAAATGAGAATTTGGCAGAGTTATTTACATGACTGATACCGCAGTTCAGGAGCCAGATTATGTTTACACAAACTCAAGGCCATCTTTTGCTTCCAGGCCAGCACAGGAAAAAATAAGTTAATAATTAGCAAAGTTTTATGCTTTTGCTTGAGAACACATCACTTTTAAAATCTAAATAACATTTGCAATATGCTTGCAATAAATCCCTCCAGTTTAAAATTTGAGAATTGGAGAAGTATTGCTAGCCAGCAGAAAGCGCACAATGGGAGACTCCTGCACATCCTTCCACACCTTCAGAAAATTTAACTATCAACACAGAATCAGCTCCTCAACTCTTGAAAAGAGTGATACGTAACACTCTTGACTTGTATGAAGTCATGCTAATTTAGAGAACACAGTTCTGTTTCTTCTCAAGAGTTCTCTATTCTGCTCAAAAATTCAAAGCACGCTTCAGTAATTGGTGTCTGTACTCTCCTTGGTGTGAAGTTGATGTAAAACTACCATCTGTAGAGAATGTCAGCACAAATAGTACAGCCCCCAGTGAGAGGGTGACCTACAGGGCACAAAATGTAACAGGTGCCATAAAAGGCATGTTACACTCCATTATGTTGATGTTGCACTGCAGCAAAATGAATAAAATAAAGCAAAAATAGCTATGAACTCTGTCTGGTAAGGTTCAGTATTAGAACGAAATGTACTTAATGTCTGCATTAATGACCTAGAAGGTATAAACATAAAAAAGCAATTTTCAGAGAAAACTAACGTTCTATCTGTGCAAACATCAGCTTATATAGATTTTCAAGGGGAGCATTTATTGTTTTCAGCAGGATTACTCCCTTACATGCAATCACACCTAATTTAGTTCTGACAAGATTAGGATCAATACAGGAAAGATCTCAGATTGCTACACAGGAAGTCAGAAATAACCCAAGTAAATTCAGGTAATTATATCCACAACTAGGAAACTGCAAAACAAGATTCAGACACAACAAAACAAAACAAACACAAAATAATCTAAATTAGCAGCAATAAAAAAACCTAGCATATAAATACCCAACAAAACTTTTAATTAAATTTCTGGAATCTTTAAGTATGACAGCAATTTTTGACAACTAAAAAATTTCCTGGAGCAAAGAAAACTCCTTCTATAAGGCTGTTTTGTAGTTACTTTGGAAATACCATTTTTCCACTTCAGAAAATAGAGACAAAAAATTACAAGTAGGAAAAATAACAACCAAAATGATCAGGAGAACTTTTTTATAAGGAGATTAGCAGACACCATCTATTAGCAGACACCATCCATTATATTTTTCAAGTGGTGACTCAGCAGAGTATGTCTGTAGCTGCCTGCAAGTATTTCCATAACGTAAATATCAAGACAACAGATGATTTATTTAAAGTGGTTCAAGTGGGCAAAGCTAGGAATAGCAGGAAAAAATAATGGAAAGAAATTATGCAGACTGACAATTGCATTTCTGGCACTGAATCACATAAAACTGTACAAAGATAAAGGCCAAAAGTCTCTCATCTTCGAGACATTTAGACTATGTGGAATGAAGCTGCATCAAACCATGAGATGGACGACATGATGACTGTGTGGAACTTCACAACACTGTAGTGATTTGTCATAGCATGAACCTTACTCACCCTGTCTGTCACCATGGTGTTAATACATTCAGAATAATTTGCAATGTCCATGAGAAATTAAATTGGTGACTTATGTTTTCTGGATCTTAGTCTAATAAAGATAGTGATTTATTCTTTCTTGTAGAAATGTGAGTTCATCAAGGCTGGAGAACAAAAGGCTATGAAAAGAACTATAAAGTTGCATAAAAGACATACTGCAAAAGCAATTTCAAGACAGTGACATAATGGTGACAGCACTATAAAAAGTTTTCTCAAAATCTGGGATTTATTATTTTTTCAGTGGTAGGTCTTGTCAGATGCAGTACCAACCCATGAAATCATAGGAAAGTGAAGTTATACAATGACACTGCACATTTTCTATTTCTATACTTTTTTTTTTTCCTTTGCTTGTCCTGAAGTCCCTGATGCATTACTGACTTTGGGGGAAAACAGAGCTTTGTTAACTTCACTATTCCATTCTTCAAAGCCTCTTTTGCCACTTACACCATTTCCACAGTTGTAGCTATTTAATTCAGCACCACTGATGCTGTTTTTCCCATGCTAGTAATCACTGACAGTCGGTAACAGCCTCATCAGTTACAAGCAGGCTTACCCTCAGTATAGGCCTACCATGGAAAAAATTAAGAACAGTAAAACAAAAAAGATAATTGAAAGAACAGCAGTGGAATGGAAAATAATAAAAGAGATGATGGAAGACATGAAGGAAGGAAAAAAAGCAGACCAGGAACAAGCAATGAACAGGGGAGAGCCCGGTGAGAAGCTGGAGACCTAGTAAGAGTAAGAGTAAGATTTAGGGTAGACTAGAAATCAGGATAGGGTGGGAGTGAAAGGGAGAGAAGATTGAGAAGAAAGAAAGACCACATCTTTTTTTAAAAAGAAGAAACAGCTGCAGAATAAAATAAATAATAAATAGAATCATGAGAGAACAGAGGAAATGGGGCAGTAGTGAAGTAATAGCACAGCAATTAAATGTATTTGCTAAAAGGTAAAAAATTCTGGTATTTGTTGGCAGCTCTGGCTTCCTTTTCTTTGCACAAGTTTCTTGCTCTCAGGCAACATACTTCCATGATGGAATGGTCTTTCTCAAACTACTTTCAGAGCTCAGTGGTAATTCTTGATGCTTGATTAATAGAAATCTAGGAAGGTTCAGTTAGGTTGGAGCAACCTCAAGATAATGTTTTTTTAAAGAGTGCTCAATTTTAATAATATTGCCTTAATAGAGGGGGTTCAATCCCCCTAACATTGGCACAGATAGGTTAGTCAGCAAATGCATAAAAGCAATGAGATTTCATCAAGAAGAGACATGCATTATGTCCACAGGAAGTATCTTCACATGCATGTATGTTAGGAACCATGTAAGTGTTTCAATGCATCATCATATTTTCTCACTAGAAGTGGGTAATTAATATTAAAAGAACTATGTGCAGATCAAGCTGAAGAGCAAAGAATGATAGGACTTGATACTAGTTTTGTTGAGCAGAAAGACTGCAAATAATGTATAAAGCAAAAGAGACCTCCGATTTGTATCTAGTAATGAGATTTAATATAAATTTGGTTCAATACATAGAATCTCTGATAAATCTGCGTGAGGAATTTCAACAACATAAATGCATGCTATAAAAATATCACTATAAAACTACCAAATTAAATATCTTATTTAAATATTGACTATAGACTGAATATTAAATAAAAATCAAAATTCAAAAACCCTTCTTCAGAACTGATTTTTTTTTAGTTACTTATCAACATTAAATACAGTCTAACAAACTTATATCTAGATTCACTGAACATGAGAACTGAAAGGGTTTTTTCATTGAGGAACAGAATACAGATGCCCCAAACCCCAGAATTACATTACATGCCTCTATAATATACTCTGAGTGCTATTTCTCCCTAAAGGTAGGATACTTACAGGTTTTCGAGTTGGGGTAACTTGAACAGAATGATAAAATTCTGGTTGAATTCGGCTGCTTTTCTTGATTTTCCTTTTTCTTACAGAAGTTTCCTGCTCACTTAGGTGGTGAGCTTCCACTATTGGTTGTGTTTCCTCAAGGCGAGGTGCTACACGTCTTCTTACATGACGAGGACTTGATCTAAAGCCCTGTAACACCAAAAGCAATCATCGTGTGACACCTCCTAAAACAGAGCCATGTAACAACAGAGAAATTATTCAGGACCTTAACAACCTCTTAGGCATGCTTATCTTAAGTTAATATAACATCAATATATACTGCATGTAACAATAAAGGGATCTTGCCAAATGCTGTTAATATCAAATTTGGTTTTTTTATATTTCTCAAGTATATGCATTATTGGCACAGCTAGCAGCAGTTACTCCTGTTGCATTCCTTCGTAAGATCACACTTTCAGTTATTTATAACTAAATAGTTTGAATTTAAAATTTATAATTAAAATTTTCCAGGTTAATCTTGGTCTCCTGAGTAACTGTTTTAGGGATTGTGAGCTGAAAAGATGTATGCTTTCCTGAGAAGGAAAGCGACATAAAACGGGTAGCTGGCAACACTTACCTATTATTAACAGTTCTTGTTAAGAGTTTTGATGCTGCTAAATTTGGGGGGAGACCTGACCATCTGGAATAAAATAATTAAGACAGAGTGCTGTCTTTTGCTCTCATCTGAGAAATACATGCACATTTGCCCAAATAATGAACTCAGGAAAAGCAGCCTTTCACAAATACTTTTTAGAGTATTGTTGTAAAAATGGCTGAGCATGATCCAGAATGTCTCACATCATTACAGAATCTAGTTTCTTTAATGGCAACACGTATAATGCTAGCCCTGTATTGCTACCTGCAGAGCATTTACAGTGAGCTTTCTCTCGTTTTTCTGAGTCCCCTCAAGAGCATGCATGAGCATGACATATGTCATCTGCACTGAATACAAGGTCAGTTGATATTAAACTTGGCCAGGCTGTAAGTTTCATTCATTTGGTCACATCAGCTTTCAGAGGAAGTGAGCCAAATCTACGTCTTTACTGTCAGTCTGCAGTTTAAGAACTATGTTCCCTTTCAAAATCAAGATGCAGCAATTTCCAATTTTCTTTTTTTTTTTCTTATTCTAGCAAAATATCACCGCCTAAGTCCTTATACAACAAATTCAGCACTCAGAAGTAGCTGGTCCATAAAAATCAAAACTCTGCAAGGTGAGACTTTAGCTAAAATTGTAGAAATCTATTCTATGAACCTCAACACCCTGAGTTCCTGCCAGCTGAAAATTAGTGAGAGCAATACGTTTCCACATAAACAGAATCATACAGAATTGTACCAGTTGGAAAAGACCTCTAAGATCATCCAGCCCAATCATCAACCCAATTCCACCATGGCTATTAAACCATTTCCTGAAGTGCCATGTCTGCACATGTTTTGTGCCTTCTAGAAAATCCAGCTGTGGAAGGCAGTGTCCAGCTGCTGCTGGTTGCAGTTCTTTTTTCTCCCTTCCCTTAGCTTTTGGTTATGGTTTTAGCATTCCATTTTGCTTGGGTTTGTTGTTGTTTTGTCTTAATTAGGAAATCAGCACAGAAAAGTCCTGTGAAAATGTTATTATGTTGGAAAATTGAAGCAATCGAAAGTCAGATATCCATATATGTGCATATCTGTGCAAACTGGATTTGCAAGGGCAGAGAGTTGCAGTCTGTTCTGGGTGCTCAGAGAGACAGGCAGCTATTCTCATCATTTAAAGCTGTGCTCCACTGAGTAAATATACCCCTCAATAGACAAAATACACAAACATATTTACACAGACATGCAAGCATGCAACAAATGATGTGGAGAACTTGAAGTGCCAAGGTGAAATACCGACTGAAGTAACTTCCAGGAAGCAATCTTCTATTTCTGAACACCAGACAGGAGGGACGACAACAGAGGCCAGCCCCACTCAGCCCATCTGGGAGGTTCATGTATGTGGTGCATCACGGCTATGAAATACATATGATAGAAAGATAGGGCCAAAATTTCCTAAATCCTTTTTTATGAGCCCTCCTACTTTAGTGAAGCAATAGAGTACAGGTAGGGCCAGACTTTGATTCCCTTTATCTCAATGGAGGCCAGTCTCTCTAAACACGTAAAGATCTGTGAGATGCTCTGATTAATGCTCCATTTTCTTTCTACGCTGTGAAATAGCCAGCAGATGCTTAAAATATATCATTCAATGTGATAGTAGGACTATTTAGGATGACAGGGAAAACTACACAGGCAGCCTACTATTACAGAGCTTACTTCTTGTGGAAATTTTCTTTTACAAAAAAAGGTTCATGTGCATGAGGGGTTATTCCATGGTAAAATACTCCTTAACATACCAAAATATCCAGCAAATGTATTCTGAGTTCTGAAGTCAGAACAGATTTTTCTGTTTTAAGTGTATGATGATTCATTTACAGATAATGGCTACTAGCTGAAGCCTTATAATACACCCAGCGCTGCTGCTGCTCTTTCACCACACTCCCATCCCTATTAGCTGGATAAAACTCTTTGGGAAAGTATGTTTATGTAACAGAAGAATTTGGTAGAAGCTAAGCAGCTCTAAAAGTACTTAGAAATGCATGCCAAATTGGGATTTAAGTCTGTGGGTCTGTCTCACTGAGTGACTTCACCTCATAATACAACAAGGTTTACTGATTGAGTATTATGTTTCGATATGAAAAAGTCACTTGTGACTTCCAGAAAAGTCTGTTTATAGACAATGATTCTTCTTCATATTTGATATGTTTTTCTCTGTTCCTGTTTATTACTAGCAAGAAAATGGGATCTTTATCTCTTTAAGAGCTCATCCGCTTCTGTTTGCTGAAGCTTAATTCTTCACTTGAAGTCATAATCTGCCTGCAGCATCACAAATGGTTGCTCTGGAGAGGATTATAATGTGGTAAAGGCAGAGGATCATGATTTCAGGTGGAAAATTAATATCAACAAAGATAATGTTACAAGGGCAGAGTCCTCAGACCAAAACTCAGAATGCTTACTCATTTCTGCAATGAGACTTTACCAGAGCAAATCCTCAAATCTAGAAAATTTCAACATTTGTTTATAAAAAATGAAGACAGGAGTCAAAAGTGATGTAACATGAGCTGCTACTCTGTTCAATGCAAAACTAGAATGGCCAGTGGTTCTTTCCCAGCAGTGAAATGAACAGATGTTTCTTATGTCATCTGTGTTATTTATCCATCAACTGAACCCAAAATTGAAAACTTAAGTAAAGAATCAAAATTTAAAATGTTAAAATTACATAAATCTATGCTTGGCAAAGACAACACTATTTTACATGTTAAGTCAGTGCTCACAGAAGAGCAGAAAAGTGTTACAAAATACTCATAATGCACAGAACACCATCCGAGACCGAATCACTGAGAAAATGCTAGCAATTATAAAATCACACAGGTGTCTTGGGTTCAGGTAGGATAGGGATCATCTTCATAAGAAGCCAAGAAGGGCCACAGCAAGGATAGCTAAACTGAACCAGCCAACTGATGTCACGCCCAGTATATATAAAAGTGGAGTTGTTTGGCAGAAGTGTGCACAGTTCAAGCATCTGGGTGGCGTTGGCAGTGTTTGGGGCAGTGAGCAGTTGTGTTGAACCTCACTCATTTTATATATTATTTCATTCGTATTTCTTTTCATGTTATTATTTTTTTTTCAAACCATGGGATTTTACCTTTTTCTCCCAACTTCCCTTCCCAGCCCAGAGGGGCAGGGGGAAGGGCAAGCGAGCAGCCACGTAGTGCTCATCTGCTGGCTGGGGCCAAGCCATGACAGCAGGCAATACAAGGTTGCTCTAACACCATTAAGCAATTTTAGTTTCCGGTATCATGTGAATGCTGTGTCACTGGACAGTGACAAACCTTTGCTTGTTCTTTGCACTGAGAGGGAGTTGCCCATTCCTAGAGCCTACTGCCTGACTAATTTTTATGCCTGTAAAATTCTGAAATAAGGCAAACCAAACAAGATTTCAAAAATGTATTTTTAAAGTATCTGTCTCCTGAAAACTAAAATAACTGCATGCAGATTTACACTACAACGTTCTTCCTTAAGGAAACAACTCAGATAACCACCAGAACCAGTTTAGGTATCACAGAAGACAGAGGCAAACTGAACCTGGGATTATCTCCTCTCCAAGAGCATTCAGGTGCATCCTTCCAGTTAGTCTGTTTGACTCCATGAGGACTGATCTTCCTAGTCATACTCTACAGTCAGCAAGAACAGAGGGGTGTCTCTGAAGGCCAGTGCATCATCCCTCAAGGGAGCTTTTCTGTCCGTGAAAGATGGCTGGGGACATCAGCCTGTTTTAGCTGAAACTCATCCTTCTATGTCTTCTCTGAAAGTTTATTTTCTGGAATGAAGTGTAGTAATACTGAAAGGATCTGCTGTGTCTATTTACTTCGAACCAATGATGAATATTGCAAGCCAGGGTGCAGCGTGCCAGAGTGCACAACCTACTGGTTGTATGTAATTGCTTCCACAGCAAGAGGTTCTGTTAAAAAGTACCTTTTAATCCAGACAAGTTTTAACTTCACACCTCTGATTCAGTGACTGAGTTCTTGTGTAGCAAAATACACTGTGGGATCTGTGGGATTCCTCTGACCAAAGCTCAGCATGGGTTCCCTTTCCAATCACTGAGGTCAGATGAACAATTCCCTAATGGCACCTATTTCTCTTCACTGGCCATGAAAGGAGTCCAAGCTGACTACTTCATTTATAGATATATATATGTAAGTATCCACATAAGACAGGATGGATCAGACTCATAATGGCTGGGTTTTGGCCTGACTTCAATATACTATTAATTTCCTCTTATTTTCCTCCTTCTACATGAAATAATGCCAGTCCTTTTCATCACTTTTGTTTTGGTTATTTTTATGGTGAGAGTTTTCAATATCCTTACTCTCAGACATCACTGTTGCTAGACTTCCATAATTAAGCACAGTACTCTTATAAATTTGTATTACTGACATATGTAATAGTTCTGTTTAAATGTTTCCCACCCCATTTTCTTTTCTGATCAGGCTATACAGATGAAAGAGGTATTTACTGAATTGTCAAAAGTAATTCAAAAGGCCCTTTCTGGAGACCATAAACTTAAAAATTAATAAAGTGGGTAAATGACTTTTCTTTGTAAAATGCCCAGCCTTGCATTTCTGAACATCACATGTGGTCTGTTATTTGGTAACCAACTATGGTATACTCTGCAATCCCTGTTATTTTTTTGCCTATTCCCGTTCCTAGCCCATGTATTAATAGAAAAAAACAGGATCTCGAAAAATCCTAGAAAATTTGTCTAACTTAGGCCTTTTATTATTTACAGATGCAGGCACTGTGGATAATGTCTTGAACCTTCTTCTTCCACTGTTTAGTTTTTCTGCCCTTCGTTTGATTCTGCCCTTCGTCTAATACTCCAATAGCACCATATTACCACATCAGTGCTATCCCACATGTGCATGACTGTTTTAGTGACATGAATCTTTGACTCCCCCATTCTTTCAATGTGCAATTGTATTAATTCACCAGATAATTTTCCTCTCCGTTCTAGTTTCTACTAACTTACTGCCTTCATCATATGTTAGCTATTATTTTTTATGCTTGATAAGAAACCATACTGATTCTTCATTTGTTCCAGTGTGCATTTTACATAGAATATATTGAACGTTGGAATTCAAATCTTGGAATCCTTTCCAGCCAGTATGTGTTTTGCAGTCACTGCACATTAACTTCAAGAGAAGAGTGCATTATCTGATGGCCAGCTGGAGTCAACAGAAACCTTTACATTAACTCCAGTGGACAGCAGACTGCAGCACAGTTTACCTTCTGGCAGAACTTCAGTAAACCACAGAAAAATCACTAACTAGCATTACACCACAACTCAGCACAAATGGAGGAATGACAAAGAACTCAAATGTGTTTGCAAATGCCTTCACAGATATTTAAGTGAGTCCTGTAGATTAAATGCACTTTTGCAGGTGCACTAATGAATATCAACGTCAAAGGAAACTCAGATAGGATATCCAATTTTTTGTGCGTTGACAATGGTTGTATATGCATAAGAATGGCTATCTATTACCATTGTCAATTAATGGTCTCAAGAAACAGTCTTTGAATTGTCAGTTACCACCTGTTTAAAGCTTGGAAACTTTCATGTATATGCAACCTATAGCATCTTAGAGCCTGGAGACGTTAGTATGCATAGTATCAAAACCATTTTCAAGATGCCAGAGTTCTCAGCTGTTTTGCAAACAGGCTGAAATGGAATTAAACCTTACAGCTGCCAAGTACACATTTGAACTTTTAAAAAGGCAGGTTGTATCAAATTCCCCTGCAGGCTGAAGGAGAGAAATTTAGAAGTCTTTCAGAGGCACATAAAAACATATACATACTTATCTGTATTTTAAGAACAGTTTTAAATTAAAGAGTGACTCAGGTTGCATAATTTCCCTTCCTCTCCCATACTGACTTCCATTCCAAATATCCTCAGTTTACAAAGCAACAGGAAAAAAAACCATCACTTTAATTTAAAAGCCAGTTCTGCAAGTTCAACACAAAAATGCATTATTTAAGTCCTCCAAACAGTCTATCTAATAGTAAAAATTGCTAATTAAAGCTGTATCTTTGATCTCTAACATAGGAACATTACCTACATTAACTCATGATATTACTTCACAAATGCATAAGGAAGATGCAACTGCATTTGCTTCTTGGTTCTAAAAGGTCTGAGAAAATAGACTGCAATCTTTGCAATCTTAAGGTTTTTTTTGTTTGGTTGGGTTTGTTTAGGGTTTTTTGTTGTTTGTTTGTTGGGGGGTTTTGGGTGATTTTGTTTGGTTAGGTTTTTTTGGAAGGGAGGTATTTTGTTTTGGGGTTTTGTCCTCTTGATCTTTGTTTTTTTATATCTTAGCTAAGAGTTACTCCTATACAGTTCCAAAGGAAGACTTAAAACATCAGATGAAAGATTTTGCATTCAGTTTCTTATTCCTCTCCATCATTAACATGCTTTCACTTCTTTTTTGCTTGCCTTCTGTTTATTTCAGATAATATTATTCTTTTCTTGTAAAAACTAAACTCTAAGCAGTGCTGGAATCAATTCTCACATATCGAGGACTCTGATTTGGCATACGTCATATTCCAAAACAAATTCACACATTCAAAGGGATTAAAAGCAATTGTCTTTTACATAACCTGAATGAGATTATTTTTCCAACCAAGCTCACGAGACACAGCATCAATAACCTGCTTTCCAGTTCCTAAGCAGGCCTCCAAGTGTATGCCCACAAGCCTTCGAGTGAGCCTACATTTTAGATGTGAATTTAGAATAGTTTTTAGTAACGTATGCTGCATTACTCTGCCAGTTTACACAAAGTACTTTTTCTTGTCAAGGTTAGGATTCCCACCAAAGCACGTAAGCTGTAACACTAGAAAGATCTGATAATATGCAAGCAAAAAGCCAAATAGCATGCCCAGTCGCTCCTCAAGATACTCTCTAACTACTTTTTACTGTCTAAATATATAGCCACAGAAAATGGCCTGTTTTCCAAGCAGTTCTATCATTCTCTGACAAGAAGGCTTCCAGCTCTCCATGACTGCTTTGCCTTTGTGATAGCTTGTCCCAGTTCCTTTCCTGTTACCTCAGGGCACCATAAGCCTACAGTAGGAATGGAGCAATTATTTAAGAACAAAAACAAATCAGAGAGCACTGCTTCATCAGTGGTTTGCAAGGGAAAGTTTAATTTAGAATATACTAGCGCATTCCGCAAGCACATTCCTCTTCCACCCCTACTTCCTCTGTTTTCTATCTCATCAGCTCTCCTCAGCTTGAGCAGCGTATGGTATACATTAAAAATGTGCCGTAAGGAATTAAATTAAAATGTTACAAATACAGTAAGAAAGAGAATCAGAACAACAAACAGATCATTAAACAGATCGTCAAGCCATGCGAGAGCTGCCCAACATCTAGTACAAAGAAGTTACTCTTTTATGTCCAGTGCACTTGTTTCAAGCGTAAACTGGTAAAGAGAATGTATGCCTCCGCAGCATGTGAAGATGGGTCTGCACTTTTTCAAGCGCAAACAGATAGACAGATGATGACAGACTTAACAGGCGTCTATAAAAAAAAAGATATTTAGGGTGGGATTCAGATACCTATTAAGATCCCTAGATTCAGATACCAACAACATCTACCCGGAAGGTCTTTCCTTCAGGAGCAACTAGTCTAAGCTCCTGTTTCAGCCAATGAAAAATGTAGTCAATACATTCAGTGAGGCTTGAAGAACCATTCAGCTCATCCTGAAGCAGACACCTACACTAGGTCAGCTGAGTAGCTCTGAGGACTATCAACTGTAAATTCCTACAGCAAGCTTATCATGCTGTATAAGAAGATGCTGGTTTGCAAAGTAACTTTCTGGCTCAGTCTGCACTTTCCAGGCAGGAAGGTAGCGGGAGATCAGAAAGGAATGATTTCTTGACCTAGTTGTATCGTTTTGTTCTTTCTAGAAAAAAGGAGGAGGATAAATATAATACCTGGCATGATTACGTATTTCAGTATAGTTAGCACTATCAATTTAAATAAACAAAAATTAAGTCTTATAAGCACTGTGTTTCACTTCCAGTCTGCTCTACTATTTACCCTGCCACCCTGAAGCCGAGCGCTGTATTTAAGCAGCTGAGTGGACAGGGACGACAAGGACATCAGCACAACTTGCAAGAAATGTGTATTTGCCCAAATGTCAACTGCAGTTAGCTTCTGTAGCTGATGTTGCGTTTTCACACATAACTCATGTTTCATTGCCGCTGATGAGTCAGGAACAGCAAACCACTGACTCTCCTTGATGCAAGGCAGTAGGGCACAAGGGAGCATAGCAGGGGCTCAAGCACTCTGGATGACAGAAGTATGCTGACAGCAGGTACCTAGGATTGCAGGGGAACTAGAAGTACAAGGAATCAGTTCAAAACTAAACCTACTTCACTAGCCCTAGGTCAAGCTCAGCCATATCAGCTGTGGGCCTAATGACCTGCTCAATCATCTCTGTAGCTGTGCTGAGTCCTTGCCTAGGGGAGCTGGAGGGGCTCCAAGGCACCCTCCTCAGAGCTTGAGACCCACCCCAGGCCACCGAGCACAGCAGGCTGGCTGAGAGGCCACAGCTCTGGATGGTACCCGCTCATGTTTTACATGGCCTGGCCTAACATGATGAACAACACCCTGCATGAAAACATCAAAGTGACTTCACCCTGTGTTCGGCATGGTTCTTCCACAGCACATCTAAGTTGCCCCTCCTTAAAAAAAAATTTTAAGTGGAAGAATGTGAATGACATTGAGGCCTCATCCCTCGAGACAATCAAGGTCAAATTTGATGGGGCCCTGAGCAACCTGATCTAGTTGGAGATGTCCCTGCTCACTGCAGGGGGTTGGACAAGATGACCTTTAAGAGTCCCTTCCAACCCAATGCATTCTGTGATTCTGTGACATTTCAATGCCCTAGGAAACACATGTAACAGGCCAGGAGCAGAAACAGCCCTGAGGGTTGTACCCTACCCTGTTCATACACTGATTCCTTTCATTTCATACCTTCAGCCTAAAGTGCTGACCTGTTTCTGAATGGCATCTACAACCTGATCTGTCACCCTAATAACCTAATCACAGTAACTGAGGAATAAGTGTAGATGGATTGGCTTTCCTAAGCTGTATGTGATCTATAGACCCCTGCATGACCCTTTCTGTCTGTATAAGAACTATTTATACAGCAGAAACTCTTTATTTTGCTGTACTTGGGGCAATTCTAAGCACAAATATAGGCTGAATCTAAAATGCATGGAGAGCAGTCCTGAGGAGAAGGACTTGGGGGTGCTGGTTGATATGAGCCAGCACTGTGGGCTTGCAGCCTGGAAGGCCAGCCCAATCCTGGGCTGCATCAAAAGTAGCATGGTCAGCAGGTCAAGAGAGGGGGTTCTTGCCCTCCACTCTGCTCTTGCAAGACCCCATCTGCAGTACTGTGTCCAGCTATGGAGCCTCTAACACAAGAAGGACATGGAACTGTTAGAGTGGCTCCAGAGGAGGGCCATGAAGGCAATCAGAAGGCTGAAACAACTCTCCTGTGAAGACAAGCTGAGAGAATTGAGGTTGCTCAGCGTGGAGATTAAAAGGCTCCAGGAACACCTTAGAGCAGTCTTCCAGTATTTGAAAGGGACCTATAGGATAGCCAGAGAGGAACTTTTTACACAGGCATGTATTTATAGTACAAGGGAAATGTCCTCAAACTGGAGGAAGCTAGATTGAGATTAGACACTGGGAAGAAATTCTTCATCGTGAGGGTGGTGAGTCACTGGAACAGGTTGCCCAGAGAAGTTGTGAAGGCTCTAGCCCTGGAAGTGTTCAAAGCCTGGCTGGATGGGGCCTTGAGCAACTCGGTCCAGTAAGAGGTGTCCCTGCCCATGGAAGGGTGATCTTTAAGGTCCCTCCAATCCAAACCATTCTATGATTCTATGATTCAGGTATGTGCTCCCCATAACCATGACCTCAGCAATTTTAATTCACAGTTTCAGCCCAACGGTACTTTTGGCTAAAAAAAACAGTAGCTAGAATTTTCCATTTCTGTACATGTGTACCACGTGGCTGCTAATGGATAGTAACAAGCCATGCTCTAGCTGGATCCCCTTGAAACCACAGCTTTGCTTGCTCAGAAGCAGCTGCTTGTGTGCACCAGGAATGAGCACTCTAACTGGCATACAATACAATTGAAACTGCAACCTCATCTAAAACACAGATTTCACAAGAGAAGGGCAGATACAGAGAAGCCTGCGTATGTTAATACTTCCATGACAGGCAGGGGGTTGTCACTATTGCAGCCAGGGAACTGCTATATGTTTTGTGATACAATTGCCCAATAGGCTGCTTCTGAGCATAGACTAAGGCTTACTAGGCTATCTAAAGGCAGCACTGTAGTCAATAAAGCTGACAAACAGTGATGGGCAGATGACATATAGTAAGCAGAATCTTAGTGGTACCCAGTTTGCCATGTAACAGTTCAGTGTGACATACTCCATCTAGGCCACATTATTGGACATGTTACGAAAAACTGATAGAAGGATTTGTCCTTATGCAGTGTAACCTATGTTTATAGCTCTGCACCCATTCCTGTACAGAAGTGCTTTCATGCATCTAAGAAAACAATTTATTTTCATCTCCAATTTATTTTCCCTTGAACCTGTTCCTTAACCCTTAGATGGCTAATGGAAAAACAGTCTAAACATCCTGGGGAAAAAGGATGCCAAGCACAAAGGTAAAATATTTTCAGGCTGATTCAGCTCCACAAAGTCAGAGAGACATCCTTTGAATAGGTGAATGAATGTATTTTTCTAGCTACTCCTGTACATTTCTGTTGCTCCTTAAATGCACTCCCTCCAATCAAACAGCAGACTCAAATTTAGCTTGGAGGGTCTAACTGATTTCCCTTTTCACTGAAGTGTACATATCTGGAGCAGTTCATAAATAACTGCAGTGGTTAGGATGAATTATGCTGCAACTCTTCAAAGACTGTTGTTGTTTTGTAAGATCTCTAGAACTGTATTTTTAGGCAACTGTCTCACAAGCAGCCTCAGAAAGGGGACAATTATGGCAAAGGTATGGTTAGGAACAAATTTTTGAACACTTTTTCTGGGGATCAATTGCTGGCAAAGTCAACGCAAACATTTACTAGAGATTGTTGTGCTATAGTTTTGCATCTGTTGTACCATAATGGATGATTTAGCAAATTAATTTGCTCTTAAAAATTGTCATCAGTCATGGCTGACCTATTTCACTACCAGTCTTGTCCTAACAATAGACTGAATATATGTAACCTTGTAGTGACTGTTCAGAAGAAAGACTAAGAAGAAAATGTGGGGACTGAAAAATTCAAATAACCAAATGTTATTATTTTGCTACAGCTGTGGTCTACCTTTGCTACTAGCCTCCTCAGAGTCTCTTCTTTATAAAGTGTGAACTCCAGTTTGCCTTACTGTATCTAGTCTTTCCAGACATGCACCTTGGCTATGTGAAGTCATAATTTACAGTGGACTATAAAACTTCTATGGATTTACTTCCTAGTAGGTTTAGACCTGTAGGTCTCAGTACAAGCATTCACAGGAAACTTGTCCAAAATATGAGTCATAATGAAGTAAATACAAAGGGATCCACACTGCTCATGACTACTCACTGACACTGATACCTTCAGCTCCTGAGATCATAGTATTTCTAATTTAAAAGGTAATACAAATGAAAACTGTAAAATCTAGAAGATATTTCAGGCAAAAGACTTATAAATCTAGTGATTTTATTTCCCAGTAACATAAAAACCATCAACTACTGGTTTAGCAAATAGCACAATTATCCCTTCACAATCACATTAAAACCATAAAGATCCTGAATGAGAACCTTCAACAGTTCTTACCCCAAACCAAACGATTTTAAGAATTATACCATTTGGATTAATTCCTTCCAGCACAAGGGCTAGAAGCTTACTTCCTTTTTAACTGAAAGGTAAGAATCTCACATAATCCCATGATTCCAGAGGCTTCAACAATAAGAAAAACTAATTCAGAAAGAAATTTGAATTAGATGAAATGGTGAGACCAATACATTAACAATTACTTTAAATTGTGAAGTACAGAAGACATTTGAACCTTTTTATACAGTGCAAGATGCTGAACATTTAAATATATCAAGCCCAAACCCTCAAAATACTCAGAGAAAATTCTGGTATTACCTGAAAAAGCAGACTTCTATAGAGAGACTATAGAGAACACGAGAAAAAATAAGTCAATGGATCGCTGATAACATTAAGTTTTGAATATATAGGGAATAATGATAATAAAAAAAAAAGAAAACCAACAAAGGATCATGGTGCCTATTTTGGTAAAACTCTTAAGTTATATTGCTATTTTGGTGCTGTTTTGGCTGAGCACAGATATTCCATTCCACAACTGATTTTCAAACTAAAGAAAGGAGAGAGTAGTGCAAACAGCTACATCAAAGTCTGATTTGTCATGTAAGCAATGAATATTTCCCTTGGAAATTTACTTGTTTTCTTTTCACAGCCATGGCATATCTAGGTCTCCCTCATATTAGAAATATTAACTCTTCTGGGTGTGACTCCTATGTGACTTCATGGAGCATCTCTAGTACCCGGAGGGTGGCAGAATCTTAAGAGCAATTATAGTCATAATGAACTTACAGGACTGCAATAAAAAATACTAAAAAAATTGGCCTGGCAAACTTCAGATGGTAGTAAAGAAATCTTAGTGGGGACACCACTGTACTATCACAGGAAATTCACATCTTGCTGGTTATTTTCTCTGTTATGAAGCAGCTGTAACAAAGATAGGCTTCAAACTACTCTGTAATGAGTCATGCAAATTTACCTCCTTTTGAGACATGGAATCACGTGTTTAAGTTTATTCTGAAATAAATAATACCTGCACAGACTCTCACTGTATAACAATGACATGTTTTAGAGACATTCAGAATCAAGGTCCACAAAAACAGACGATTTGTGGATTCATTTCCACAGTAGCATATAAAATTCAGAACAGGACAGCTGATTAAGGATCATAAATACATTTTCCAATTTAGTATTTACCCTCCCATAGTATGGTCTCTTATTTTTTAATGTGGGGCTTGAATACTAAAGGGAAGGAATCAGTCTTCACTGATACGGACACTGATATGGACAATGTAGGCACATGCCATGAGAGCTCTGCTAAGCTCTGGTGAAGAAACTCAACATAAATTTGCTGCACATCTATTTCCCTGAATATAAGACTTTCGTGGCAGGCAGCCAATCCTGCAGGAATTGCCAGCCATTCTGTAGATAGGGCAATTATCATTCTCTGTGCACTGTACTAGACCACCTGCACGTTCACGTGTGATCTAAGCCAGATTTGAACCCAGCTCTCAGGAGACGAATGCCAACCCACTGCTATTTACTATCAACCTATTTTTCATTATCATTTTTTATTGTCAAGAAACACCATTTATAACTGACGAATAACTAAGCTTAGTGGAAAGCTAACAGATGGACCTTATGCTGTCAAACTCGGAATTGAGATGTGGAATTGAGATGTTATGTTCATTGGGGTGGGATGATGCAAAGCCCATGTTTTCACATTATCATACGTGGCTTTGCTTTCATCACCATCTTATTGGAGTTGGAAGGGCATAACGTTTTGTGCTGATATAGGATGAGAATGTCGAATTCTGGTTCCAATAATGCTACCAATATTTTCACAGGACTGTGCCTGTAATCTGTTATTGAGCGATTCAATTAGATTCATTAAAATAAACTTCTACTTGAAAAGAAAAAGGAAAATTAAAATTTAATGATGTCAAATGAGTCAATGTTTTCTCTTAAGAATCAGAAGTCTATAATGGGATAACAAAGGGGAAACCAGCTCCATCACCTACTTAAAAAGGTACTTCAGACTATTAGCTATGGTGCTGGTCTGTCTGAACAAAACGTAAAACATTGTGAAAGAATGTAACAGTTGTTATTGGTTTACTCTAGAATGTTTCACTAAATGGAAATGTCTAGGAAATTTTTGAAATGCATCTACTTCTAACTGGGTACACATAACCACTGTCTAAAGTAATAACAATAGATTAATTACTTTGCAAACTTCCCTTTGAAGAGTCGCTATATAGGACCACACATATTTCAGAAGGCATAACACTTTACGTTTTATGTCTATCCAAACTTAAGAGTGAGAGAATTTCACACAGAAGCCAAGTATTTCATATTGAGGAATTAAATAATGCAAACATCTTTTGATTTATGTAGGAACATGTTTGTTCTGCACCACTGTTCAGTCAACAATAAACCCAGGCTTGTCATGGTTTAAAGAGAGGACATTCCTTATGTCATCACCTTTTTGTGATAGTGTGTCCACATCTCAAAACAGTTATGAGTTAAAACTGATTGTCAATATGAACTACATTGTAAATAAGTATCCCAGCCATGCTTGACAAAACATGGCTCCTCCTGACTCATTTTCTCAGCCCCAACTGGATTAAGGACGAATTACAATAATTTAAAACAAAAGACCATTTTAGTCTCTCTCAAGGCTTCCATAATAACAGGTAATGCCATGAAGATATGCCTGGAATCAACAGCAGAAACTAGGCAAAAGAAATACCTAGACAGGAGCTGTACAGGGCAGCATGGAAACAAAGCAGATACTGAAACAAATACTATTTTCTACATCTTCCCAGCAATTGTGTTCCTCATTCAGAACCCTTAGGAAGTGACTGAGGTTTGTGTTACACTTTTAGCACTGGCATGTCAGAGTTTTGATTCCCCAGCCCTACAGGACTCTATTGTAGAGTCAAAAAATGAGACACCTGCCAAGCAGGCTTGTAGTCTGGATCCTTCTGGGATCTCCCACAGCACTGTTCAAGCCAAGCAGGCAACTTCCCTGACAAGCAGCAAGGCACAGGTGAGGGCTGGCAGCAAGGCAAGCAAGAAGCTCTGCAGTTGCAAAGCCTCCCAGCTCTCCACCTATTTGCACTGCAGTCAAAAACTGGCTCAGGGTCGCTTTTTTTGACAGAGGGAGGTCTGGCACATCCAGTTAAGCACAGCTTTTCTTGAGGGATCCAATTGCTTTGGAAGTGACACCACTCAGAAGGCCGGTTCGGGTAACACGAATGAAGAGCTCAAGTTTTGCGTGGGGAAAAAAAAAAACCAACAACGAAAGAGGACATTATGTCTTTCATGCAAAATGAAAAGTTTACAACGTGGTTTCATTAGCACAAGACCACAACAACACGTACACGGGTAAAGAGAACAACTTCTGACCTTGAAATTGCGTGCTAAATAAATTACCTCAGAGCGAAAGTGATGAGTTCTCATAACAGCATCTGGAAGGAAAGCAGAAAGACACACAGGCTCCACCAGCTCCACCTCAGCTTTTGCTCCAACGAACGGTTTTGTCAGATCCTCGCCCTTGGGCGCATTTTGCTGTACGGGGTCTGGCTCTCCCGGCGCAGCCGGCAGCTCCGCCCGGCATTTATATTTAATTCATCGGGAAGAAGTTGAGCATAAAGTTCTGCGGCACTTGAGGCCACGGAGGGTTGGGGGGGGGTGGGAGGGGGGTTCCACAGCCCCTCACTTCCCTCCCGCGGCCGAGGTTTCGCTAAGGGATGGGTGGAGACAAGACTGCCGCAGTCCTGGGCTCGGCATAAATGTTCTTTTAAAGCCTTTGCCCGGCTGAACGGAGGCAGAGCGGCCCACCGCCGGTAGACATCGCGGGATTGGCCCGGGGCACCCTCCCTCCGCCCTCGGGGACCAGCGGCATCCTTACCTCGGCTCCTTGAGCGACCTGAAAAGACGGATTTGATGGGATGCCTGCCCTTCTGGAGCCTGCGATGCCAGCAACAGAAGAATAAAATTGTAGCGATGGTCCCCAGCAGCAGCAGGAGCAAGAAGAGGGCGCACTGGATGCTGTAAGGTCTCAGCAGGACCAGGAAAGCCGCGGCAATCATGGCTCAAGCGCCCGGCTGCCTGTGTGACTGCGCGGGTCTGCGGCGAGCGGCGAGCGGCCGAGCAGCACCGGGCAGATTCTCCCCCCGGCAGCGGGGCGCGCATCGCCGCCGGCACCGCGCTGCTGGAGCCGGCAGCCTGACGGGAGGCGGCGGCGCGGGGGAGGAGAAGGAGGAGGAGGAGGAGCAGCAGGATGAAATTCAGGCCGTGACTCAGCAGCTGCCGCGGCGGGGCTTCCCCCCTCTGCCCCCCCCTGCGGCAGAGGGAAGCGAGGAGCGGGGTGAGCGGCGCGCTCAGCGCCCGCGGGCACCGGTGGGGCGGGGCGCGGCGCCTCACGGTCAGCCGCCACTGGCACGGCGCGGCAGGGCGGGGCGGCGGCAGGAGGAAGAGGATGGGAATACTGCCGGGAGGGAAGGAAGAAGGTGCACGGTGCTGTCCGCCGCCGCCGCGTGGGATGTGGCCGGGGCGGCCAGTGGCATCACGGTCCGGAGCGGCAGGCGGAAAATGGCTGCTGCGAGGTACCGGGGGGCGGGAAGGGGGGGCAGCTTCTCCGCGCAAGTCAGGCACCCCTAGGGGAAAAAGGGGCTATTTCCTGATCCCGTCGCCCCGGGAGGCGGCGACCGGTGGGGCGCGGGGTGGTGGCGGGGCTCACTGATGAGGTGCTGTGCACGTTGGTGGGGAAAGGGTCGTCTGCAGCGTGTTCCCGGGCACAGCCGGTTCCGTGGGAAATCTCTGGCGGGGGGGAGAGATTTGGAACTAGCAGTGAGATATGTCTTGAGAAGGGGATTAGGGCCCTCGTGTCGTGCCGACCCATGTGCTGGGACTGGGGACAGCTGGCTGCGGGAGGGAGCGGGCGAGCGCCCGGGATCCCGCACAGCATGGAGGCTGTGCATTACGGTGCTCATGTAGTGGGCGGTGCCATCTGCACCCTACGTGAAAGCAACCGAGAAGTTGGCTGGTGAAGGGGCTTGCTGCAGCCACAGCTGGCGCAGAGCAGCACGGTGGATGTCCCCTTGTCCTGCAGTGACCTGCCACGCACTGTAGCTTGTGTCACCTCCCGCGCTTCGTCTTTGCCGCCTTGCCGGGGCTGATGCACTCCACAGAGTACAGAAATCCTGGCAAGTGCAGGTAGTTAATCACGGAATGATAGATTGGTAGGGGTTAGAAGGGACCTCTGAAGGTCCCTCTGCTAGAGCAGGGTCACCCAGAGTAAATTACCCAGGAACACGTCCAGGTGGGTTTTGAAAGCCTACAGAGAAGGACACCCTGCAGCTTCTCAGGGCACTCCATTCCAGTACTCCGACACTCTCAAAGTGAAGAATTTTTCCCTTCTGTGTACATAGAACTTCCTGTGCTCCACACTGTGTCCACTGCCCCTAGTCCTGGGCACGGGACACCTCTGAGAAGAGTCTGATTCCATCCTGCCCTTTAGATATTTCTGAGCATACAAGGCTTCACTTTTGTCACTGGTGCTACTTCTGCAGCTATTACTTTGATGATGCTCAATAACTCTGAAGACTTGTAGAGGTCTTTGAAAATGCATTTCTAAACTCCCTCATACCACGAAGTACTAAAAATCAGGTGCTGAAAATACACTCAAGTACTATTTGGCAATATTGGTTTGCCTGTTATACTGAGGAAAAAGGTTAATTTGATACAAAAATCGTGCTCTTTTCCTGCCCCTCTTGCTGTATGCACATAAATCTAATGAACACTTTCAAAACTTTATAGAAATAATTACAATCTCTGTGGAAACACTGAAATAACACTGAAATGTTACTGCTTTCTATGACTGTCACAGAACTATATAGAAAAGCATATGTGCAAATTTAAACTACAAAATATGCAAGCTGGAAGGACAGAGAAGGAAACATATCAGTGGTAGCTCAGATAAGAACAGGAAAATTGTCTCTAGAATACCAAAATTCATTTATCACTGAGCTAATAACATAAAGTTTACTGTGCTCTTAATGTGAGGGAAATCCATTTTCCTTGAAAGGTTCTCTTGCTGCCAGCTTGGGAGGCTAAGTAAAGAGAGAGAAAAAAAAAAGTTAGCTTTTAGATCTATAACAATTTATTCTGGGAATTTTGTTTGATTTCATACTCTACATCAGCAGAGTGAGCAAAAATAGTCTTTCGTATTACTTGGTAAAATGGTAAGTTGCTATGTTGCAGCCTTTGATTTAAAGCTTTCCCTCACTGGCTAGGAACTGACAAATGCTCTGAGGTTGTGTTGCATCAGGTGGTGCAACACTGAAATCTTTCCTAATAGCACAGTGCGCTGCAGTAAAATGGCTTTAATGCAGATTACCTGGAGATTATTCAAACGGTTCGTGTTCCCTCACTGCAATGTGAAGCAAATCGGTGTGATCCCCCGGGCAACATGCTGTCTGCTGTGGTACCTCACCACAGTGTATTGCAGGAGCAGGAAACTTTTTGACACCTTTGACTGATTGCACTGATTTTTTGTTTCAGAATGAGATGGCAGGGGAAACGTAGCAGAGCAGTGACTGCACGCTAGATTGCAGTGAACTGAGAGAGAACGCATTTTCTGACATTGTTCTCAGATAACAGTCACGTAGAAAACACTTGCCAGACCAATCTAATGTTAGCCTGCTAAGTTTAAGGTTTATAGCTTTCGCCTTCTATGACTTAGAGCACGTTGCTGTCTTGAGAATAATATTTTGCCCAAAGGATACAATAAATTTCATTACAACTGCTTAATTTATTTTTTTACCTAACGCAAAGGAGAGTGCAGTTTAGTGCAAGAAATGCTGACATGCATGATTTTTCAAAGAGCTACTGCTCCAGACTTCTGAGTCTACTGCTTCACATGCACACCAAACTGCTGCTCTGGCTTTCTTGCTATTCATTGCAGCTCCGTGTTCGCTAAATACTGGGGAGTTTCTTAGTGCAGTTAAATAATACATCTATGGTGAATAAAGTGTACATTGCTGGAGTTATTTAGTATGAAGAATAACTGGGCAGATTTCCACCCACTGCAAATAGTACTAAAAAGACATTTAAAAAATTTTTATATGTATAGCATTTTTAATTTAAACTTTTTTATGGAATGTTTTTCAGGGAACTTTATATAAATCTTAAGGATGATAAACAGAAAAGGAATGAAGAGAGAGGTTAAAACAAGAACCCCTCTGCTGAGATTTGACCTCAAAAGGAGAACTCCAGAGGTAAAGCTATTTCTGAGGAGGATATAAAGAAGGGAATGAAGTCTTGAGACTGTGACAAGACTGTGTAGAATGACAAGGGAGGTCAGAAAATGGATCTAAGCTGTTGAGAGGCTGGATTAAGTCCAAAAGGGGTTTATAATCTAAGAAAATAGCCATCAGCTCTGAAATAAATATAGGGTACTGCAGCCATTTCAGAGCACACATGGTGTGGCTACACTTCTGCAGAGATGTGAGGTGGGAGGTGGCATCTTACAAATGCTTGTTTTGATGGGGATCACCCAGAAACAGAGCAACAGCAAAGCCACAGGCATAGATGAAGTTTTTGGCAAAATATAAATACTTGCAGTAGAAAGGGACAGGAGAAGACGGGAGGATGTTTCTCAGGTTGCAGTCAGTCTTGGCTGCAGCTGTTTACCAATTTTCCCAAGCTGAGGGAGCGAAAGAGCACAGAAGTGTCAAACTTCTGCAATTTAATGGCAGAGTTGAGCAGGGAATGCATTGTAGCAGCAGCAGCAGCCCTCCTGCAGGGAGACAAGGTGCTGTTGACCTAAAGGACTCTTTCAGCCAGTCTCTCATGATAAACTCTTCTGATTTAGCAGTCTTGCCCAGCAAGGCTGAAGACAGAGACACTTTATTCCCTTACCCTTGTCCTGTGTGCAGAATTGCAGTACAGTCTGTGGACTAGTAGATATTCCATGATCATTTAAATGGGGTTCAGCAATACATTTTCAAAGAAACTAAAAATCATAGTGAAGTACAATGGGTTAGCCTGGAAAGAGAGAAAAAAATGCAGAAAGAAAATAACTGTGAAGGCACCTCTCTGCTCCTACAGATTCAGGCCTTGTAGACCTCATTTTGCAATTATAAGCCTTCTTGTATCCGTGAGCTGAAAGAAAGAGGTCACGTGTTAGATCTGGTAATGTGGGCTTGAGAATAGGAGGTGACACATGATGTGATTTGATGTAGATATGCTTTAAGGACTGTGTTTCTACTACTTAACTGTAATTAAGCAAAATACTCTGCTTAAATGGCTACTTAACTAGTTAGAAGGGTTCTCTAATCATCTAAGACTTCTTAACAGAATATTTGAGGTTTTTTCCTAATTAATCCAGAACCAAAGTAAATACAGTAAAAAACAAAGGAAATACAGAAAATTTCATAGTATCCGAGTATTATCAACTTCATTCAATGAAAGAATTGACTCTTCCCCTCCATATTGTGCTTCATGGGTTTCATGCTGTCCTCAGTGTGCTTCCAAGCAGTTGAGACTGTGGGAGTTCTGGTAGATGATTAAACCTTATAAAATGAATTCCTCAACTGAAAGAATAACAACTTCCAGATTGATAGAGGCATCACACTAAAAAAAAAAATTGCCATGTGCAGATCTCTTAAGTGACGATGTAAAACCAAATTCCTGCCTGCTTTATATATGCAGAGATAACTGTCCTTATTTTACAGCTTCATCAACTCACACAACTTGTATATTGTGATTCCCTTTGTTTATTAGCCTGAATGTAAATGAGCTTGGAGTTTGAGCCATGCAGTTGTGCACTCACAGCTTAGGGTGTTGCTAGAAAAACGCTGTCAGGATTTCTGTGGGCATTAATTGACTTTGCAGACAGAGAGGCTGATCTTGAGCCTACATGGAAATATACTACTACAGCTCCTATGGCACTTTTTTTTTTTTTTTAAATATTACAGCAGTCATATGCCCCTTTGTCCTTGCTTTAATTTTGCTCTGTATTCATTCTTGGCAGTGTTTGATGTAGCAGCTGTCAATCTTGGTGTGGCCTTGCACGCCAGAGGGAATTGTACTTCAGTAGTATTTTATGTATATAATTGCAGGTTATTTAAGGATTGTTTTAAACCAATATACAGCATTGGTCATGGAGCTCTTATATTAATTTGTAAAGTTAGGCTGAACTATATACACTTAGAAGACATTTAATTTTACGGGAATGGAAAAGATTGCTCTAATAAGTTTTAAGGTTGTTATCTGTGCAGGCAAGAGGCTTTTTTGTCAACTCTCTTCAGTGCATGCAGAATTACTCTTAATTGCAGTAATATTCCCTGAAGTAAGAAGACAACATGTACGTTTCTTGTTCGAACTCATGACCTTTAACCAGTAATGTAGATACTATTTTTTTTAACTGGAGATCATCAAGTTCATTCCCTCCCACCAATGTGCTGCAAAAACATAGCAACTGAGGAAGAGCTTTGGAGTAAAAGAGCAGGCACTTGGAGTATTAACCAGGTATAACTTGTAATGTGTCATCACTCACCTATGACTGCCAATAAAGACATACAAGTGGAGATAATGAGATACTGCTAGATTATTAAATACTGACTAGAGCTCAAATATGGAATTCCATAACTACTAATTTCACTTCTGTGCTCTTAGAGTTGAAGAGAGAATGTCACCAACAGCAATGCTTTGGGGCAGCACAGCTCATGGAAAGTGTTAAGATAGCTTATGTTACCTTATAAAAAGATCACAGTATCACGGTGTATTAGAGGTTGGAAGGGACCTCAAGAGATCATTGGGTCCAACCCCCCTGCCAAAGCAGGATCACCTAGCATAGTCCACACAGGAATGCATCCAGGTGGGTTTTGAAAGTCTCCAGAGAAGGAGACTCCACAGCCTCCCTGGGCAGCCTGTTCCGGTGCTCTGTCACCCTGACTGTAAAGAAGTTTCTCCTCATGTTGAGGTGAAATCTTCTGTGTTCAATCTTGAACCTGTTGTTCCTTGTCTTATTACTGTGCACCACCAAAAAGAGCCTGGCCCGATCCACTTGACACCCACCCCTCAGATACTTATACACATTAATAAGATCCCTCCTCAGTCTTCTCAAGACTAAACAGCCCCAGGTCTCTCAGTCTCTCTTCATAGGGGAGATGCTCAAGTCCCCTAATGATCCTTGTGGCTCTCCAATGAATTCTCTCCAGCAGTTCTCTGTCTTTCTTGCACTGTGGAGCCCAAAAAAGAATGCAGTATTCCAGGTATGGTCTCACCAGGACAGAGTAGAGGGGTAGATGAACTTCCCTAGACCGGCTGGACACATGCTTCTTGATGCATCCCAGGATACTATTGGCTCTCTTGGCCACAAGAGCACGTTGTTGCTCCATGGAGAACTTTCTGTCCACTAGCATTCCAAGGTGTTTCTCTGTGGAGCTGCATATTACAAACTCTTACATCAGGTTATCAGTGAGTTTGCTTGAACAAGTCCCATTTGAAAGTATATTAGTTGCATATGGAAAGCATGTCTGGTATTTTTTCAGCTTTTTAGGAAAAGGGTATTTGACTGCTAGGGCTGTTAACATAGAGCAAGTGCACAGTTTTTGCACTTCAGCACAGGTTTGTATGTGGTCAAACTTTCCCTAGCAATGTTGCCTTCCCATAAACATCTTTAGACAAAATAAATGAATACATCACTACTCTTTAACCTTTCTAATTTTAGAGTTCTTAAGATGTGTTGTGTTGAATTACCCAAGCCAAGTCAGAATGAGTACCTCCAAGTGTTGCACTGTACAGAACCATGCTGAATTGTTTCTCCTCCCAGGCTGCTTAGTGCTTCTAAGAGTTTGTATACATTAACCTGCATGGAAAGAGCTTTCAAGTGACTATGCAAATTCCTGTAACTTAGGTTTGTCATCCAGTTCAATAAATAAACTGATATTTGTTGGTCAGTATATTAATACATTTTGTTGAGCATGGCATTTGCAACAAGCAAATCAAAGTGGGTATTAATTCTCCATATGTCAGCTGTGAAATAGCTATTTAATAAAGATACTAATCTGTGATGTAGAATTAAGGTAACATCCTGCGCCATGTTTGTCATCTTGTTACCTTTCTGGGCACCTTTGTCTATGTGTAAGATTAAAATACAGATACAGAAGTAGGTGTGGTTTGTAGGCATGTGAGGACAAGAGGAAATGGTCCCAGGTTGTGCCAGGGGAAGTTTAGGTTGGATATTAGGAAAAATTTCTTCACTAAAATGGCTGTAAAGCCTTAGAAGAAGCTCCTCAGGGAGTTGGTGGAGACACCATCCCTGGAGGTATTTAGAAGATGTATAGATGTAGCCATGAGGGACATCGTTTAGTGGTGACCTGGCAATGCTGGGCTGATGGCTAGACTTGATGTTCTTAAAGGTCTCTTCCAATCAAAATGATTCTGTGATTCTATTTAAACTCAGTTCAGTCATTAGGACCCAGAGAACAATGTGCTTCCCTAAATGTGTGTGTTGCGTGCCACTTGAAGTACCTAAGATAGTAACCACCCTTGTGAGCCTGGAAGAGGCTCTGGGCCCTGTGTGAGGTAAGTGCCCATCAGAAGAGGCAGTTGGAGGCCAAGAGTACTAAGTTATGGTATCTAATATTGCACTATGTATTTATTTTTAGGCAACTGAATTGAGCCCTGGGGCATTTTAAATAAGCTGAATTTCTCTCCAGGGAGCTTTAATTGTGTCCAGTAGTGACTTGACTTACACCTGTTGGGAGTTTCTTGGGGCTGAGACATCTGGGATGGTAGTTGTAATAAAAGACTTGGGGGTAATTTGCACTTACAGAGTGGCAGCTGAAGGCCAAGCAGAATGCCATAGAACACTGGTGCTAGACACCTACATTTAAGATGACAAATTGTTTCCTAGATCCCCAGTGATTACAGTGATAACTTATATACCTGGTGCTCTAGTGACACCTAAATGTAAGTATCTAAAACTGAATCCTGTCCTGGAAGACCAATAATGATGCCTGATTGCTATCTTGAAATTTATTAAAATGAATGCCATGTTTCACTGTTGATGAATTCCTGTCCTATTCCTGTCGCTCCGTATTACAAATAAAACTAATAGTTTGATGCAAAAGTAAGAGCTTTTCCAATAAACTTCTTCAGACGTTCGATTTAAGCTAGAGTTCTACAAAGGACTTTGGCATATTTAGGTACAAATGCTACTTTATAGAACTTCTGGGTTGCTAAAACTCAACATGGAGGGCACTACAGTGAAAAATAGTAATGGCTTCATGAATTCCATGGGCCACTCAAATGGATTTTAGTATGTGGGACAAATTCTGTGTTTAATCCTGTGGATTGTAAATGCTGCTGCAGCTTCTGTGTCAGCAATACAATCTGTATAAGTAACGCCAGAAGATCACAGAATCACAGAATGTTAGAAGCTGGAAGGGACCTCAAGAGATTATCTAGTCTAACCAGATCACACAGGAACTCATCCAGGCGGGTCTTGAATATCACCAGAGAGGGAGACTCCCCAACCCCCCTGCACAGCCTGTTCCAGTGCTCTGTCAGCTTCACAGTGAAATAATTCTTCCTCCTGTTTCCCTGGAACTTCCTGTGCCTCAGCTTCCACCCATTGGCCTTGTCCTGTCATTGGGCATCACCGAGAAGATGTTGCTTTACTGTGAACAGCACTTCTTAGGAAAGTACCTCAGATTAGTTCATAGCTAGTCACACCAGGATGGCAATTGACAGTCAGAAAATGAGCTGCAAGATATCAGTAATAAAAAAATCAAGTGGTTTTATCCTTCCTGTGGAAGACAAGTGTTTCTGAGCCTTTATAGTCTTATAAGCTGAAGTACTGTTCTGATAGATGCTCCTCCAGATTTCCATTTGAATTTGGAACACAGCGATACTGATGATTCCGGAAAATCTGTACTCTGCATTTCTCAGTTGAGAGCATCAGATTTATGCTTTTTAGTCATATTTTCCCATAAAGTGACTAATATCTCACTGCAAATCTTTTGAGCCATAGTAACGCTTCTGCATTCTTCTGACAGTGCCTAATTCCACAGACGCCGTTAGTAAATCTTACACTCATACTAGGGGAATAAGATTACAACCCGCAACAGGGCATATAACATTTAAATACGGTCATGTTTTGCATCATACACTTGCTACGGAGAACTGGGAATTTTGAAACTTCTGTGCGCCCCAAGAATTTTACAGCAACATAATATTTAATGTCCTGACAAGTTCAGTGTAAAATGCCACAGTCTAAGTTAACACAAACCAAATCTGTGACTACCACTCATTATGCTGAATTGCAAATTATTTTGAGTGAGGCAGTTGAATTTCTAGCCCAGGAAAGGTTGGGTTGGTTGTGTTTGGGTTTTTTTACAGGGAAAACTGGGATTATCAAAGACTGAATTTAGAGGATAGATCTTAGTATTTTGTTATGGAGCTGTGTTGCATGGTTTTGGTACATTTTTGCTGAAATCAATGGCAAACCCCTGGTTTAGGCTGGCAGAGACGAACCCATTGAGTGGGCCTACAATCTCATGTTGTAGATTTGTAATACCTTTCACTGTGTTTACTGTGTTCCTGTGAGAGAAAAGAGAAATAGGAAAGAGAAATAGTGATTTCAGTGTGCCATTTGCCAGCTTTCTGGCTGAATGGAGCAGACTGTCTCAAAGGGCAAGATATGTCTTTAAATGACTTTTGTGTTTCGGGGCAAGTTTGGTTCTGGCTTTTTGGGTTGCTTGGTGAAAATATTCTGTGTGCACTTTAGAAGCCTCTGTGCAGAATGCAAGGTGTTAACATCCTTGTAAGAATGAAGACTTCAATTAATGTTTCTTCAGCAAAGCTTTTGAATGAAGTAGTTCCTTTCTTTTTTCCCCCTTCTACAAATGACCTGCTTTTAGAAAAGGTAAAGACAAATTTGTGTCTTAGAACAATGAAAACTTGTAAATTTACACTTCATTCCTTCTAAGATAAGTACCCAGTGTTTTCAAATGGAGAATATAGCAGAATTAAATAGCTTGCAAAACGTAAGTGGCTTTCAAGGATCATATAATTCTGGCTCTGTGGTTAGTAACTGCACACAGGTTAATGTCTTGAACAATTATACATCTTTCAATCAAACCACTTGTCAGAAATCTTCCTTGACAACTTGCAGAACTGTGTTAGGAAAAGTTAAGCAGACATACTTTAACAGACTTCATGCTCCATCCTTTTGGTTCCCTATAGCAGAAGGTCTGCTGGAATCTATCCTCCTATTCAAAATCAGTTCAAAAATAGAAGAACCTAAAACAGGATGAGTTGGACCCAGCCAACTTCTATAAAGAGACTTTTCTACCTCTGTATAGTCACTGACTAGTTAATGGAGAGAAATAAGCTGTCCTAGACAGTAAGTCATCTGCTGTCTTTTAGATACATGGCTTAGGGTGAGATGAATCACCTCTTTTTGTGGGGACTGAACCAAATATGGCTAGACAACTTCTCACTTCTAAGGCAGTAAAACTTTGGTTAGATTAATCCCACTCCCTAAGTTTTTTTAATTATTTTTATTTTATTTTATTTTACTTTTTTCCCCTGATGATACAGTGTATTTTCCCTTTCATCTCTTTAGGCAAATAAAACATTTTAGAGGGAGGCATCTGCATCAGTCCTGACTCAGACAAGGTTCACATTGGTTCCAGTGGCAGAACAGGGTGAGAAAACACTGCAGGACTTCTCTTGCAGCTGCGTTTTACTGCTTCTTTTCCTCATTAGAGGCGTTTTGTCTTAGCCTCTCCACTCCCTTTAATCACTGGCTAGAGATGCAGCCAGCAGACAGTTAGGTATTATCCCCAGGGCTCATGGATTGTTACAGTAAATTCTGTGAAAAGACAGCATTTGATTCGTCTCTATTGCAGATGCTGAAGCCATAGCAGCATAACAGAAAAATGCTAACAATCTGACTCTAACTCTGTTCCTTTTCTTTGGCAATCTAATAATTTCGTCATTTTATCTGTAATGCAAGCAGTTGAGCTGACGCCCAGCAAAGCTGCAGGAGAGACTTGGCTAGTCGCTTTGCTGCTCCACAACTGCTTTCCTGCATTGGCCCCTTCAAAAGCATCAGGAGCAACAGGACTGAGCACAAGCCTCGGAAAGCTGCAAGGAGGCTTCTTGACTCTTGCTGGCAACTGAAAGAATGGATCAACTCCATCCCTCCTCTATGACTGTTTGTGAAATCCATTCCTTGTTTCTTGCAGCATCCTATGTAGTGTATATTTTAAGTTGGCAGTTAAGACGCTTGGTGAAATCAGTTTAGCTGTTTACAAGTACACCCTCCCACCACAGGCAAGAATCTTGACAGCTCAAAAGAGCTTTGTAGATAACGTAGGCAAATTGCTGAGCTCCTAGAACTGCCATGACCACTTTAAAAATTGTTCCTAGCTTTGAGTGGCAGGATGGATTTTCATGGATCAAGGTGCTTGTCTGGTGTGAAGATTGAGGGATTTTGTTGGTCATAGCCTTCATGGTGTAGCAGTGGCACTACGCTGCTGTGGTGGGCTCCAAACATCCACAAGTCCACATGCCCATTGACTTCATTAATCTCTATAGCACAGAAGCAAGTCTGACACTTTCCAAAAGCTCTTGGACTTGCTACCTGTGTGCACAGCATTGGCACAGTGCATATGTGAATAGCCCCTGAGCCATGGGGAATTGTCATTTGCCCTCCATGATGTGACCAGCCTGTGTATTCGGTGTATTCAGGCTGGATTGCTAACCCCGTACAATGCAGACTACAAGAATGTCCCACAGCTCAGAAAACTTGTGTCTTAATACAGAATGAGAGATGACATCCAGACTTGTGTGTGCAGACTTCCCCTGTAGCAGACTACAGGGAACCATTGAAAAAGAGAGAGAAGTCAGTCAGTCAGCTCTTAGTCTTAGCACACTGGCAGCTCCAACTGTGTGGCAACTCTGCTGATCTTATTGTGGGCTTTTCGGAGGTTAATGCAGTAGCTCACAATTGCTTCCCTTCAGAATCCAAGAACTGGGTGATGGGGATTGCTGTGCTGGGCTGATCAGAGGTAGAAGTTAGCATCTTTGTGGCTGGTAAGAAATGCTGACTAGGGTATATACTCAAAAGCATTTTAAAAAAGAAGGAAGAACAGGGATACCCAATGTGATTGCATACACCAGTGGGCTTAAATCTGGTACACCATTGTATGAACAAACACGTCACTCCATTTTGGACCTCACCTATCTCTAGTGAAGATCAGTGCTGAAGCTTTTCTTCTTATGGCTTCTGCTTTGTCTACATGATTATTAATATGAAGGATCCATGTTAACGGTATGAGGATCCACTCGCTACAGAGTGGTGGCAGAATAAGGCAGAATGACTCATGCTAGGCATAGATATTCAGGCTGCTTCCTCTCCAGAATTTACATGGGATGGGTGTTTCTTGGTCTTTCTACTCTCTTTAAAGAAAATTAATGTTTATTGAAATGTTTATTAAAATTAATTTCTCACAAACACAATCTGCTCTCTTAATCAGGGTGGTACTTAACAATCCTACTGCTGTCTCAACACATTTTGCATAAAAACATGGGTTAATACTCTTTACTGTGATTTCTTACTCCAGTTGCCTCATCGTAGCAAGAGACATGTTGACAAGAGCACAGCTATCTTTCACAAATTCAGAAGTTCACCCATGTGTAAAAAGCCAACTCTATTGTGGCATAGCACCAACATGGTGAATAGTGATGAGCTGGGCTTCTGCAAACCAATTTGATGTCACTTCTTAGAGCACTGAAGCCAGATTTTCTTGTTTTGACAGAACGGCCCCACACAATTCTACTTTTCTAGCTCCAAGTTACGTTTTGACAGCCTCTGCAGGAGGCACTAGATGTTCTTTGGACTGATTGAGGCCAAGTAAATCACACTGTCACATCTGGGCACTCATGAGTTTTCAGGTCTGTAAAAGTGCTTCACCTCTATGAACTGACAGGCTATACCGTATGTATGTGGAAAGAAGATCAAGGTTGGACAAAATCTGATTATTTATTTCTTTTATCTGATTTAATAAGTTTAAAGTAGAAAATACCTTCTCTGAATATAATAGAAACCCTTAAATGAAGTGTACATTTCCAGTAGAATTTAATAATGTATATTACATTTCACACTGATGTAATGCATATCAGCTTAATTAGAAAAATAAAGCACTAAGTACAACTTGTTCCCTTGTACCGGTGTAGAACTTTAGTGCTTTAAAAGGCTCAAAAATTATCCTTTGCCTTAAAAATACTGGTTTATATAAGCAAAGAATTTACCTTTGGGTTTGGGTTACCTTTGGGTGTTGCTATTATTCTTCATGAAGCAGTTCAGCTCTCTTCTAGTCCTCAGCCTGTCATTTCTGTTATACATCAAGTTTGCCACTGCCAAAACATGTCATCCCTCACCCTGTCAGTTGTCGTGGGTTGTTCTGGGTTTGTTTTCTGTGACTGCAGTTGTACTTCTTGCTACCCTTGTGCTGATTAATACAGCCCTGGAGGTCACACATCCCCATTTAACAGCATGTATATCTAGCACTTTCCTCCATTCTGAGGGGAGCTTTTATCACACCTGTATCTTTTAGTGAGAGGCTGGACTGAAAACTTTCATTGGGGCATATAGTAGTAATAGAGACCCCAGCCAGGGCTTAGATACTGCATGGTGGTAATAAGCAAGCAAGGATTCTGGGGGAAGGCTGTTTTCTGTGCATGGTTTTGGAGGCAACTGTCTGAGGTACATGTATTGAGCAGACCTTCTCCCATCTTTCAGGGAGCTATAATATGATGCTTGGCTGTTTTTCACTTCCTTATCCAAAATACTTTCATACAAGCTAAGTACTAATATCCAGAAATAGGAGGGTTGTTTGGGGCTTTTTAAAGTATTCTTGTACTATTCCTGTGGTATGACACAGTGACATCTATTTTTCCTATGACATCCTGTAGGCAGTGTCTGTGTGACAAGAAAACCACTTAACAATGAAAAAATTCACACTATTTGATTTTGTAAATGATAATCCAATGCAAATCGCAGAGAATTCATGGATATGAGTCCTTCCCACCTCTAACAATGAACTAGAAAGTCTTCAGAAACCAAATGAGCATGTGCTAGTAAACTGGTCCATGGGAGAAAGCAAGACAGAAAAGCACCTGGTGAAAGTTGTGTATATGAGTGGTGAGTGCAGTCCTAGTGCATTTGTCTGATAGGAAATTTTCATCTAGTTGTAAGGTATTGCTAGCTAATTCTGTGCTTTGGCCTTTTTTCCCCATCATTTCAGATACCACCCAGAAGCTGGTGGAAATTATGCAAAAGATGCTATGAGCAGCTGAAATTACAAAAATACAGGCCCTTGGAAAAGATAAGAAGATAGAAATTATATTCTCAGAAAGTGAGGACAGTGACCTGGATAAAGAATGGGTGAGTTTCTGTCTTTACGTGGCTAATATTTGTAGCACTGTAGTGGAATGAAGTAGACTTTAACTATTGTTTCTTCACAATACAATGCACAAAACACATACAGTAAAGGTAGAAATACAAGCAGTTTTCACAACGTACCTCAGCACAGTAACCTGTCAGAGCAATTAGTTAGGCCAATTGATTTTGTCCTTTGCTATATGAAAAGTGTTATTGAAGACTTGGATGCTCTCCCATAGGATGGAAATCTAACTACTGCAGGAGAAAGGGAATGGACCAAGTTTGCTGAGCTTTGCACCATGCTGAGGTCTGCAGCAGAAAAATATAAAAAGAAAACATAAATCTTAACAAAAAAATACCAACATATTTTTCAGAAATACCAACCAAAAATGTCAAGTGCTCAGTGAATAAAAGTTTAAGATATGCTGTGACATATTGTAATAAAAGGCTCTATGGGAGTGCAGAGGCACTATTATGATCATTTACAGGAGAAGGTGATGAGGCATATAAAAATGAAGAAATCATTGCAGGGATCTGCTCCTGCCAACACCCTGAGTCAACTTGAAACATTTTTAATCAATGAACAGGTTTGATCAATAAACATCTCATCTTCAGCAGTTTTAAGCAAAAGCAAAATGAAATGTACTTGTTTTGTAGGGGGTGTAATACTTCTTTTTTAGTGAAGGGGATGGTTCTAAAAGGCACTATCTTTGCAAACTGGTGCTTGGAGAACAGAGAGAGAAGTACAGTTATGTATTATATTGACATTTAATTTTTAATTTAAATAATTATGTTCAGTAACAGCTATAATTAAAATGCAGTGAGTCTGTGTTCAAAGAGAATATTTATATTTAGCCAGATATTTTAATGTTAGTTTTAATGCTCTGATTTTGTGTTGTTCTTCCTCTAGATAGCATGGGTTTATGTTGTTTTTTCAGAGAGAGCTTCATACTCAGGAAGCAACTTTCTGTACAGTGAAAGTAGCAGTGATGATGAAGAGCCTTTATTTCAACTATCCAAAGTATAACTGTGTGCCAAATGTAAAGTCTCAAGAGGAAGCTGACAGACACCATGAGAGAAAACTGCTGCCTATGGCAGTCAAGGTAAAGTCAAGGGAAGTATTTGATGAAAAGGAAAACCAGAAGGTAATGAAAACCTTGATTTATAAGAGGTCATTTGGATGGGAATTCTGGATGGTCAAACATCTGACACCGTTGAGGCCTACCATTAGTATCAAAGACTTTGGTACATGGCAGAACTTAATGCCACCAGCACTTAGTAAAAACTGTGTTATACAGAAGCCATACAATCGTAGAGTTAGAACTGGAAAAAATCTAAATCCTGTTAGTTCTTTCCAAGAGAACCTTTTTGTATGCTGGACCAACCGGTCCAACTGACTTTATTTGTTAGCAGCCTTTCTTGATCTACTGAAATTTTATTTATTCTGGGATTATTTAATTTCTGAATACTTCAGTAATTCATCATTATTGATTATCTGAGTTAGTTCTAGGTGCAGTAAATTTAGTCCTTTCCCAGAAGTGAACCATTTTGCTCTTTTATAAATGAATCTATCACTTAGTGATCATATTTGAAGCCCCTCTTATTTTCCCTGTCCTTTACTCTGGGGCAGCAAAGACAGAATCCAAAATTTCAAACACTAATGAATTAATTAAGTTTAAAGAGGATTTGCTCCTTCCCTTTGACAGCTACATCATGCCATCCCCTAGACAGCTTAGTATCTCTTCTTTTTTTTTTACTGTCATGCTTTTGCAAGTGCTCATCAGTTTCATTGCCCACCTGATGCCATTCCATATGTTATTTATCTTGATTTGACTCATTCATCTCCATGATATTTTGACTGAACTTTGCAATATGGAAAATTGGACCTAATATCTTCAAAGAGATAAAAAGCAACCTAGCATTCCTTAATAGAGGTAGTTCAAAATCGCCCATTAGGAGAGTGCAAATCCTGTACTGCTGGTGTGTGCAGAAGTCACTTTCAAAACCCAGGACCAAATGTTACAGTTCTTAGGGCATGTCTTCTTAGAGGCAGAAATATTAGCTCGGGTGTAGTGCCATGTTCCAGAGGCTGTACAGGACCAATTCCAGAACTGGACCACATCCGGTCTGCATGGAGTGCAAGCAGAAGGATTTACATATGTCTGAACGTGGCCTGTCTCCACTAGTAAGTCATAAGGATTGCTTGGTGAAGTGTTTGCTGGGATGACTGGGCTTCTCAGTCTACCTTACACTTGCCTCAGATGAAAAAATCAACCTGTGTGTGTAGTTCCAAATGTCGAGTGGTATGCAAGTCTAGCATTGATCTCAAGGATGCAGTTTACAGAGATTACTTTTGAAATGGTGGTTTAATAAAAAATGTGAAAGTTATTTCAGAGGTAACTGTGCATAAAGTTTCCAGAGAACTGCAATAGTTATGCCTGTGACCAATTTTATTTTCCAGTTCAAGGTCGAAAATTGGCAGATTGCACTTTGTAACAAGAGCAAACTTCAAAAGTTTATGAAATAATTGATGCAGGCACTTTTGTACATCTGAATACATGGTTCCACACAGCCTGACAGGTGTAAAGTCCTCCTCTTCAAAGGACAAGGCAGCAAAACCCTGCTATGAATCAAAATGGGAAACCGTAGGTCGTGACTTACTAACACTGCTTACTACCCTTGGCTTGACCAAGGGCTTTCTCTGAGAGAAGGGCTATAAAACTTAACAGCTGGTATGTTCAGGTGATGGGCTGTTTTGTATTTCCTTCTTCGGCTACACGATGTTTTAAACCATCTGTTACAAGTCCTGCCAGTGAAATGCTAAGTGGCAGTATTCCTATTGTGGGAGTTTTGTTGGTCTTATTTAAGCAGTTACTCAGTAATATTGGCAATTTTTTTCAGCCTTCAAAAGATTAATCTACAGCAGTCAAATTTGGAACATCGTGATAACAGATAAGGGAAAGCAAAGGCAGGACATACTTAGATCAAATTTAAAATTATGTCTGCTATCTTCTGAAGTTAGTGGATGTTATGAATTCTGATGATTTAAACAGAGCTGGAGGCAAAATGAGACAGTAAATAAAGACAGGCATAGTGATCAGAGAAGCAAACAAAATTTGTTTTAAGCTGAGGTTTAAGGCAGACAATATTTCTTGCATGGGAAAGAGAATATTTTCAGATGGAAGCAGCAGCTTTAAAGAAAATATTTTGCGAGCAGATGAATCCTATTTTTTATTGAATTTACACCTACACTTGAACCAGAGCCTAAATTGCTGTACTGGAATCCCTCACCCAATGCCATTCCCTTGGACTTGCCCAGTTGTCTTGGTTCCCTTCCCAGCTTAGCTCTAGTTCCTATACCTTGGTCCAGTTTTGTTGAAATTGGCTGGCAGTTTCAAAGTTAGCACTTGCAGAAAACACTTTTCCTTATGAGCCTAGTTAGAGAAAAAGGCCTTTGGGACAACAGAGAAGAAAATGGAAGAATGTGTAAGATGGTGAAAATATATAGGGAGATGGCAAGATGAGAGACAATTTCAGCCTGAGGTATGAGAAACAGTTGAACTCAATGATCTTAACGGTCTTTTCCAGACTAAATGATTCTGTGAGGTACTAGTGACTTTTCTAAAGACGGTGTCTGGGGAAGGATCTCAGGAAAACTGAAAAAGGAAGCAGAGAAGGTAATCACGACATGGGATGCGGCATGCTTGACAGAATTCAGGGACAAAGCTGGGGCCTCTAGAGAAGTCAGAGAAGTCTGTTAATGGAAGTGAGAACACTCCTGAATTCAAGCAAAGAAGTCTCACCATTATGGAAGAGAAAAAGAAAAAGGAAGCCTGGGAATTCTGGGACTGTAGAAAATTAGTAGTTTAAATCATGGGGAAGAGGGAAGCCAGAATTGCATTCCTGATGTTGAATCTACAGTTAGTCCACAGTTCAGGATGATAAAACAAGAAAACAAGAACATGTGAAATAAAAATGCTCCAGATCAATATTCTTGAAGCCATGTTGCAAACTTAAAATTTACATAAAGAAAATACTTATTTTTAAAAACAAAAAACCAAAACACAAACAAAACCCTGGATTTATTTTTTTTTATATATATCTCTTTTGAAGTGTTCCAGGTGGTTGCCACTGCTACCACTCCTAACTAGGGAGAAGAGACCGGCCCACCCCTCCCTCCAACCCCCTTTCAGTTAGCTGTAGAGAGCGAGCAGCCTCCCGCTCTCCCTCAGGCGGGTAACGGACCTTGCTTTGGGCGCCCGTTAGACAGCGTCCCGAGCCGCACTGGCGCCCCCCGCTGGACCAGCCGGGAGCAGCCGCGCTCTTCGCCCGGGCAAGGGAGGAAAGTGAGAAGTTTGAGAGGGTGGGGAGAGAGACTGCTGGAGATGGAGCGGACCGGACCCTGGAGCACACAGCTGGTGGAGCTCATGTGCTGCATGGGTCAGTAACCAGCTCGTTAGCAGTGCTGCTGTGGTTCCAGAGGGACTCTTGTCTCTGGAGGAGCTCACCTGGAGCTTCTGCACAAAACACCTTCATGATTCGTTGTGATGTGCTGCAAAAACATTTGTGTGCTATTGTTTTGGTCAGACATTTCAGAGCTTTTGCAGGATATTCTCTTTTTAAACTTAACTAGAACACTAACTTTATAAAGCTGTCCAAAAAAATCCATTAACCCTTTTCTTTTCCTTTTTCCACTCCAGATGAGCGAGACAAAGTGCAAAAGAAGACCTTCACAAAATGGATGAATCAGCATCTCAAGAAAGTCAGTTAATATTTCAGTGATGTCTGGATGACTGCTACAGCAGTGACAGCAAAGGCTGACATATATTAGAGGGCACCACAGGAGGGGATCAGCTGGGTTGGTGGCTGCTGGTGGTAGTGTTGCTGAGCTGTACAGAGCATTAAAGTATGCCACAGGCACAGCTGGAGGAAAGGGCTGTGCTTGTCCTAGGCTTCACTAGGTCTACCTAATGCCATATTTCTCTGACACAGTGTATAAGGTGGATGTGTGAGCCATTGAGAAAACCAAGTACAGGGAAATGTGATCTGATAAAACATGATGGTAGGTTTGGATTAGTAATGAGTTTAAGGCCAGAAAGTGTGGTGTTAACTTTTGGCCTGACTCCAGTGAACATGAATGCTGAGGATAAAATATGCATCATGTGTTTTGGTTTTTCACAAATCTGGATCTAGCTGGTGTTGGCTGTTAGTGGTCATTATTTAGGCTCAAAGTAGGTGGGTATCTGGTATTGTTGAAACTGTCAGGTACTGATTGTTTCATGGCTATGTGGATTCATTACCTGTAAATTCATACTGTTATTTTATTTTCTGTAAAATGAAATACAGTGTGATGGAACTGTGTGAGCGCAGACGTATGTGTGAATTTTGCTTGTTAAAGTTACTTTGAGTTTCTAAATTTGTGCCAAATATGAGTAGATTTGGAGAGCCATGCTGAGGTATATCTGAGGTTTATCAATGTCTTAAAAGATTTGTGCTAATATGAGTGTGAATCCTCAGATATAAATGGGCATCTTATGTTTAATTTTTGCATTTGTCTGTGCAGGTTCGAAAGCATGTGAAGGATCTGTATGAAGACCTAAGAGATGGACATAATCTGATATCACTCTTAGAAGTCCTTTCTGGAGACACCTTGGTAAGCTTTTAGATCAGAACACAGTGGTTCCAGTTTCTGATACAAACATTGGCTCTGTTGGTTACTTTTTTGCATATCAACTACTGGAGGTTTCTTTGATGTTTTCCATCATGTGTGACTCAATACCAAAGACGAAAGCTGTATTTCTGTTGGTACAGTATTCTGCTATGAGTTCTGTGGGGAAGTGTAATCTGTTCTCTTCATTTCTTGTGGTCAGTAAGACTTTCTTTCATAGCAGTGTAATGTTCTGTTATTTCTGTTCTTCCCTCTTCTTTACAATTTTTTTTAACAAGTGTTGGATACTTAATACCCCTTCACACTAAATGGAGTAAATTACAAACAGCAAGGATAAAATGTACCTGAAATTGTTAGACAAGAAAATCTTACAGCAGTTGTTTTCCTCTTTTAGCCCCGAGAGGAAGGTCGAACGCATTTCCACAGACTGCAAAATGTCCAGGTTGCACTTGACTATTTGAAAAAACACCAGGTATGGTGAAAGTACTAATACGAAATGTTAATGAAAATGTTGTCCCCTGTAGATCATAAATAAAGGATATGTTCTGCTTGCTCTTTTATGCATGCTATAGAACAGCTTGTGGTGTAGGCTTGCCTTGATCTTGCCAGGAGTTGCCTCTAGTAGATGTAAGCATCTTTCCTGCTGCCCAGACGCTAGCTGGTATGCAGTTCACAACCTAATTTTTAGTGCAAAATGCAGAGGCAAAGAAATCAGAACATTGTGTAGGCATTCCTTGTTTTGATTATATTTGCTTTGGGTAAACTTTCTCAATCCTTGATCCTGATGAAAGCAGAACTGGTGCCTTACAAAGGCAGCAGAGTCACTTGTGTGCTGAGGAAGATTCAGCCTTGATTTCACCTGTATGTCCTTCAAGCTAAGCACTCAAAGCCCACACTGCCATGTCCTTCTTTGTGCTTTTACATTTCTTTTATACACTTACAGGATTCTTGCCTCTCCCTTTACAAACTGGCAACATTAAAGAATGTCCAAAACAGACACGGAAGGGAAATCTGTACCTCCCTGCCATCTCCCTCCACTACACTCCAGTGTACTACACTGCCTGTGTACTGCTGTACATATTTGTGGCATATGATTTTGTCTGCACTTTCTTTCCACAACTGCAGGTGAAACTGGTTAACATTAGAAATGATGACATAACGGATGGGAATCCCAGACTGACTTTGGGGTTGATATGGACTATAATTTTACACTTTCAGGTAATTCTACTTGTGCTTGACTGTATGGGGAATTTTTAGATTCTTGTGTACAAATTAGACAGGACTCCATATAGTCTGTGTGAAAATGCAGATTCTATCTCTTTGCTAAGGTCTATGTGAAGGTTTTGATGATGTATCTTACTTTGTTATGTAAACTGAATCTGAGGTTATCCTTTGTTTGATGCTTTACTGTCTGTGGAGTGAGAGAAAAATAGGAAAATCTTGAACATTAAAAATAACAGGTGATGTGTTCCTTCTGGTGTTTGGACAAACTGGTCTTGTTTAATGCTGCAGACTTATTCTGATGTGTATCAAAATATTCATTATGGGGGAATGTACTAGAAAGTAGTGTATGTATGTAAAAGTCCTAATAATTTCCTGCTTTCTCTGATATGAAGTTATTACTGCTTAGACAGTACAAGCCCAAACCTTCTGTATCAGGCAAAATACTTATTTTCCTAAAATGCATCTCAGAAACTTTTGTTGTACAGCCATTACTATCAGTTTTTCCTGTAAATGACATTTGTGTCACTGCACTTGATTAATTGATTACATTTAGGGCCACGAGGATGATCAGAGGGCTGGAGCACCTCTCCTGTGAGGACAGACTGAAAGAGTTGGGGCTGTTCAGTCTGGAGAAAAGAAGGCTCCAAGGTGACCTTATTGTGGCCTTCCAGTATCTGAAGGGGGCCTACAAGAAAGCTGGGGAGGGACTTTTTAGGATATCAGGTAGTGACAGGACTAGGGGGAATGGAATAAAGCTGGAAGTGGGGAGATTCAGGCTGGACGTGAGAAAGAAGTTCTTCCCCATGAGAGTGGTGAGAGCCTGGAATGGGTTGTCCAGGAAGGTGGTTGAGGCCCCATCCCTGGAGGTGTTTGCAGCCAGGCTGGATGAGGCTCTGGCCAGCCCATGGCAGGGGGGTTGTAACTAGATGATCCTTGTGGTCCCTTCCAACCATGACTAATTCTATGATTCTATGTCATTAGATGTAACAAATTAATTAGATGTGCTTATCTACCTCTATTTTAGATATCTGATATCCACGTTACTGGAGAGTCAGAAGACATGTCTGCTGAAGAGAGACTGCTCCTGTGGTCGCAGCAGACAACTGAAGGTTATGCTGGCATGGGCTGTGAAAATTTCACTACCTGCTGGCGTGATGGGAGATTATTTAATGCCATCATTCATAAATATAGGTAAGTGCTCTGTTTGTTCTCTTGGAAAAGGTTGATGACACCATTTTAATGGATGTAGAGACAGGGCTCTGTGGTTTATACCTGTCCTAGCAGTGCAGATGTGGAGATGACTGGCTCTTCCAGGGCAATTCCCTGCTCTTTGCAACCAAAGGATGCCTCTTTAGCTCTTGTGTGTGCCTGCTTTCTCAGAGGAGCATCTTCATGAATCCTGCACATTTCTCATAAGGCACCTCTAAGCTGCTGTGAAGAATCCCCAGTGTTGATTCTTCTCCACAGTCCCTTTTTATCATCCTGGCATTTAAGTATAGGCAGGACAGATGCAGAACTGATCACCAACATGCAAAACTGCAGTATTGGCAAAAGCCATCAGCTCCCACATGACCTGGGATCCCCATATTCTTCCCTGTATGGCTTCACCAGGGCCCTGGAGCCTACAGCTTCTTTGGTGTTTGTGCCTGGAGCCCTCTGAGATGTGTCTCCTGTAAGATAGTGTGGGCTATTCTTCTGGAAAATGGAACCAGGTGACCTGAATGTTCTTGTTTGAGAAGGGAATTGTGCTACTCTATGCGTTTGTGACCACACTCATACAAAGTTAAACAGGTATTGGTAGAACCACTGGTGGCTCTGGCTGGAAGCCAAAAAGGATACAAGTATGTATGTGAACTTGAAATACAGTTGAGTATGTCTACTGTCAAGAGAGGATTTCTAATTCTGGATTGTAAGTAAGAGCAGATCTTGCTTGATAAAGCTGACCTTGGCATCGAAGCTCATCAGAGCAGCAAGATCTATCTATCCACCTGTGCTCTAGGCTTGCTTTACTGATAGAGCAGTGGTTTAGAACTGGTGCAGAGTTGTAACCAAGTGTTACTGTTTTCATTTGACAGGCCGGACCTGATAGACATGACTAGTGTTGCTGTTCAAAGCAACCGTGCAAATTTACAACATGCTTTTTTTGCAGCAGAAAAACTTGGTGTTGCCCGACTTCTGAATCCTGAAGGTAAGAGAGCTGCAGTGGGCTATATTGCAACCTTCTGACATTAAAGTAAAATCCAAACTGCCTGCAGGTTGTAGCATATTCATGAACGTTCTTACGCCTACATGGTAAAGTGCTGTGCTGTCTTGTTTTTTAGATGTTGATGTTTCCTCACCTGATGAGAAGTCAGTAATAACTTACGTGTCATCACGTCATGATGCTTTTCTGGAAGAACCAGAAGACAGTGAAGGCATCCAAACTTCTCTCAGGGTTGGTTTTGGGTTTTTTGTTTGTTTGGGGTTTTTTTTTGTTTTGTTTTATTGCAAGCATAAAATCCTTCTTCCAATTCTTTCTAAACTGATCCAGAAAAGGTAGACCACTTTCTCCTTAGGAATTGTTGCACATAGCATTTGGCTCATTGTCTGTTCTACCTATTTGCCTGGAGAATAAGCACATGAGCTTACCACTAAGAGGCACGTGACTGAAGCAAGAGACTTCAGAAAGTCATTGTTTTCTGGATGTCTTTCTGAAGGGTTTCATATTAGGCTAATGACAATTTCCTAAAGCTTACTCTATCAATAGAAGGTGATAGTAGTGCTTGGCCCACTTTCTGATCATAGCATTTATATATAAGTATTTTCCATTCTGGAAAGTTACTTGGATGAGGAATCAGAGTGTACTGTCAGCAAGTTTGCTGATGAGACAAAAGTGGATGGAGGGGCTAACACACTTGAAGGTTGTGCTGCCATTCAGTGAGACTTACACAGGCTGGGAGCTAGGCAGGGAGAAATTTAATGAAATTCAGCAAGGGCAGTTGTAGAGTCTTGCACCTGGGAAAGGACAACCCCATTTATCAGTATAGGTTGGAGACTGACCTGTTGGGGAGCAGTGAAGGGGTAAAGCACCTGGGGGTCCTAGTGATGGAAGGTTTCCTATGACCCAGCAATGTGCTCTTGTGGCCAAAAAGGCCAGTGCCATTCTGGGGTGTATTAGAAGGGGTGTCGGTAGTAGGTCAAGAGAGGTTCTACTCTGCCCTTGTGAGGCTGCGTCTGGAGTATCATGTCCAGCTGGGAGCTCCTCAGTTCAAGGACAGGGAACTGCTTGAAAGGGTTTTGTAGCACAGAGCTACAAAGGAGTGGAACATCTTTACAAGACTTAGGGAACTGGATCTCTTTAGTTTGGAGGAGACTAAGGGGTGACCTCCTTGATGTTTATAAATATGTAAAGGGTGAGTGCCAAGAGGATGGAGTCAGACTCTTCTCAGTGATGCCCAATGAAAGGACAAGGGGCAATAGGTGGAAGTAAACATGAGGAAAATAAATTTTTCACTGTGAGGATGACAGAACACTAGGACAGGCTGCCCAGTGGAGTCTCCCTCCCTGGAGATATTCAAAACCCACCTGGATGCATTCCTGTGTGATCTGGTATAGGTGATCCTGCTCTGGCAGGGAAGTTGGATTACATGATCCTTCAAGGTCCCTTCCAGCTCCTAACATTCTGCGATTCTGCTATTCACAGAGCCTAAGATGTTTCATGTGCTACATTACAAAAAGTGCATCCCAACTTAAAAAGAAGCTTAAACAGGAGGTAGAAGAGGTAACACGTGCTAACAAAAAAGCTAATAAAACTGTTAAAGACCTGAACTACAAACTGAATGAAACAGAGCTTCAGCAATCATCAACAGAAGTGTCTTGTGTATTCAAAGGAAAAATAGATCAAGTCAACAGTGAACTTAAAAGCCTGAAACTTAAGTTGGAGGAAAAAGAACAAGCAGAGCAGCGATATTTGCAGCAGTTGAAAGACCTGGGAAAGCAGTTATGTAAAGTCATAGATAATGCTGAAGAGGTGATGCAAGAAAATATAAATCTTAAGAAAATTAACATGAACTATGAGGAGAAACTGAAAGAAAAGGCACAACTAAAAAGAGAAGTAGAGGAATTAACTGTGTTTCAGAGAGAAGCTAAAATAACTATCAAGCATTTAAATTCTCAAATTAGTTCTCTTCTAAAAGAGAAGCTGGAGGCTGAACAGAGCATGGAATCATGCAAAAAAGCTGCAAATAATTGTCCAGACCAATGTAAGAAAATTCAAGAACAGCTGCTTAAAAAAACATAAGTGGGGGGAAAAAAAACTTCAGGAAATTAATTCGGGAAGAATGAATTGGCCAAAAGTAATCAGACATCAGAAACATGTAAATTATGACAGAGAAGATGACTTTTGAAAAACAAAGCATTCAGAAGAAAAATGATACCTTAAAAGGCCTAGGATGTGGTTGCAAAGGACAGCTTTGTACAAGAAATAAACAACTGCACAAACAGAAATTGAGCAGAATCCATACATAAAATCAAAAGCCTAGAACTTTATGTGGTAAAACCAAAAGACCTAGCCAGTGAATTTAAACAAAAATGTAATAAACAGAGTGCTTTCACACAAACCACTGACCAGAAGGTTACACAAATCTAACTGTCCAAATTGATGCTCCAACTGTGGAAAAGAGAGCAAAGATAAACCTACAACAAGGTATTATACAAAAGCTAAGTAACACAGTAAAAAAAATTGCAGGGTGAACTCCTGGATGAACTAATTGCATGAAGAAAAGTAATTCTGATTCAGGAAGAATCAGTTCAGTTTAAACACTTTGCAGAGGAATTTAGGAAAAAATTTGAAAAATTAATGCAATCCCATAGTCATAGAAAATAAACCCAGAATGTATTGCTCTTCAGCAGGAAAAGGAGAGAAACAACTTTATAGTTGAGGAAAACACAACCTTCCAGAATGTAGTTAGCAGAAATATTTAGAAGTTAAAGTCAAATAGTGAAAGATTTTTTGTGATAAATAGGAAGGCATCACAGAGTGGTAAAGTTTTTTCAAAACATATTTGAACTGGACAGCCTTGTAGCAATCCCCTAATGTAAACAGTCCATTAAGCCATGTTACAAACAGTTTACATTTGTACAGAAAAATTGACATAGGACTTAGCACTCTATGACTTTTATGTAGACATGCTTCTGTGTAGACCTTTTATAAATGTTCATAATAAGTATTTTCTAATTTGTCTGTTCTGAACTAAGTACATACTTTTTTTCTTGTAACTTTCACATAATTGTTAAAACATTAAACTTTTTCTGAAAAAAATAAACCTAGTGTGACATGTACTTGTTCATGTATTGACTACCACTACAGAATAAGACTTAACCGGTGTGTTCCAACTGTTTTACTTATCAAGTATATGGGTGTCTATCTTCACCAGGTATAGCAGTTCTGGTCCAAGATCCCAGAGGTTTTTTTGCTAAGAAATGGTAAGAAAATTGAACAAGGGATTAGCAGATGAGCAGTAGATAATCCTATTTTTACAAGTTTCAGATCGCCTTTATTCTATAAAAATGCCCAAATAAACCCAGGATCCTTTTCCCTCCCTCTCCTAAGACAGTATATATCATAACTAGAAGCCATCATAGGTCCAAAAACTCCCCCAAAATCCTTGACTAATCACTTAAATCACTAGAGTATCAGAATGCAGCTACAGATTTATATTCCAATTATCTATGCACAATGCTTTAACATAAATTCAGCAGTCACAACAGTAAAGCCATTTCAAAGAAAACACTGTCTCCATGTGATCAGCATCTTGCTGCTCTTCACTCATAGAGTTCTGGCCTAGGTTTTATTCTTCAAAGGAGATTCCATATATTCTGATTTTTCAAAGGAAGTCCACTTTCTCGTAGGTCTTCTCAATGAGGTTTAACATTCTCTTCAGGTCAGCTGACTGCTGAATAGTGTTCATATCCTTTAAGAGACCTTTCTGATCTTTTATCTTCAAAATTTCTTTCTAAAGAAGAAAGAATAATAACAGACAATAAACAAAAACAGCTTTCATTGAGTCCAACATAAATCTCACTTTCATGCAGTCTGGCTGTATCTAAACACAGCCAAAACAAAAACAAACAAAAAACCCAAAACCCACAACAAAACAAAACCAAAAGCAATTCAAAGACACAGAATGAGAGAGTCTTCTTTCCATCAGTTACAGGGAGATATTTCAGAAATTATTATAGGTTCCACAGGACCACAGAATTTCTAGGAAAAGATCTGCAATCCCTTAGTGAAGTTTTGTTCTGGTGTTAAAAAACAGAGCATATATTTTAAATAAATAAATAAATAAAGTTTTCAGATAGCTCAGAATTTTCAGAAGTGCCCCCTCTGGCAGAGGTTAAATGATGAAAGCATACTCTGTTGCCTTCCTTCTCATAGTCAAAGCATCTGAAAAGATATTCCATGCTCACCTGCAAAACGGGTGCCTGTAAACTGCGCTTGGGGAGTTCCGGAAGGTGGAGAGCTCCACTGCCATTTTCCTCCAATACCTAGAAAAAGAAAAAATAATCAAAACCAAACATAAGGTACACAAGTAATAAATTGGAAAATAAAAGGAAAACAAACTGGCTGTCACTATCCAACTTCTGAAAACGAAGCTTCTTAGTTTTGCTACTGAAGTTGGAAAGACTGAAATGACACATTCACAAAGGCAAATAAGGCTTTCCCCTATATGATGCTCTCTGCAGAAACTGCTTGTATGGGGACAACTCTGGAAGCCAGTCACTGCAGCAACATCCATTGCAAATACCTCTCTGGCCTTTTTTTCATCGTCTTCCAACTGGTTCTGGAGCACTTGGATTTTGTACTGCAGTTGCTGTGTAGTTTCTTCAATGCGTTCTGCTGATTGCTTAGCTTCATTTATTTCTTCCTAAGATGAAGTAGACAAAAGTCAGAACAAAACTTACTTTAGAGATGGTGAGTCATTCCTCCATAGTGAGAATCAGCATCAGCTGAGTCACTACAAAACCATCCAAACAGGTGATACACTGGCTTGTAATGAAGGTGGGTGACAATGCTGATCAGAGAACAACTCCTCCACAACAGCACGGCAACAGCCGGCAGTCCATCACAACACACTGAGCAGCAGCAGCACAACAGGTAAAATATTTTCTTCCCTCCTTTGTCTTTCCATACCTGCAGTTTTGCCAAAGTCTCTTCATTTGTCTCAAGCATTTGTTTCCCTGACATCTGAGAGCTTGGGACATTCTTCAGGTGGCCCAGCTTCCCAGGAGGCACCTTTACAGTCCTGAAAAATCTCAGCACCCTTTATTATAGAAATAGGAAAGCATGAGTTGTTTGGAGTTCTTTGCAAAACAAAACCAAAACTGACCAATGACTTCTCCAGGGAAAAACTGAACTCAGTTTAGCCCAGTTTCTACCAGTGAAGTAAAAGGATGCAGAAAGGAAGAAAAGCTGTCTCAAATTGATTTGCAAAATCATGTGGAACAGACATCTAGGGAAGAATCCAGAAACATCAAATCCCACCATTCTGACCTTTCCTATTACACTGATGTTATGTGGTCTCTAACCCACTGGCCTGTACACTCCCTGACTGTACATTAACAATAACTAGTATTTTCCCAGTTCTGACATTTCTGCTTTTCAAAGTGAAACTAAGTTCTAAAAGCAGTATTTTTTTAATTGCTTCCAAAGAAAAATTACTTTAGGGAAATCTGTAAATGCTTTTGTCAAATGTGATAAATAGTTTTATGGCAGAGGAATAGAGTTTTAGCTTGCCCTCAAAGGTCCTTCTAATTCTGAGGAAGACTTGAATTCTTCCAAGGTGGATCTATCTGTCAGATACACCAAACTCCAACAAATTCACAGAATCAATAAGGTTGGAAAAGACCTCAAGGATCGTTAAAGTCCAACCTGTCACCCAAGACCTCCTGACTACAAAACCATGTCACCAAGTGCCACGTCCAATCCCATGCATCTCAGATGAGACTGCAGGAAGTTTGGCAGCTCAGAAATTAAATACATCACAAATGAAACATTACCAAAAAAGCCCCCCAAAACCATTTATGAAAAACTAACTCCTCATGTTTGAATCTTGAGGTACTGCAAGAAGAAAGAAAGTAACATAGAGGCTCAGGCTCTATGTTGATAAAAGCCTAGCATAACAAAACCTACACACACACAAATTCTCAAGAGACTCAGGCAGATCTAATTACTTCCATGATGACAGAAAAAGGCTGCAAATTATGCTCCAATGCAAAATTTCCAAATTTGAAGTAACTTCAACAGTCAGAAAATGAACTAGCATTTAAGAAAATTTAGCTATAACAGCTCCTGTCACTATCACAAAATGGTAACAAGCTGACCACACGTTTAAACCCCATATGAATGGTACCAAGGATTCAAGCAGCTCTTCAGAATACCACCTAGGTTCTGTTATTCATATGGAAGTAGTTAAAGTGGGTCCTTAACAAGTTTTGCTTGTCCACTTCAGCCAAATGTACCATCAAGACAATTCTCTCCTTGATTTAGGAGCAACTCTCAAGACTTCCTAAATGTAATTGCTCCCAGAAAAATTCCATAAGCATGGTATAAAACACCTAAGTAAACCCAATTCCTTCTCTTTCTCTTTTTTTAAATCCTAATTTCTTACCTTTCTTTAAGTAAATTGAGGTGCTTCTGAACATCACCTTTTCTTTTGCTTTGTTTACACAAAACAGACCTGGAAAGATAATCAAGGCAGAATTTTCATCACAAAGGCTGCAAGCAGAGTAGTGATTAAGTGAACACTGTCAGAACTTCTCCAGCTAAAAATTTCGGGATTCGGATAGAGTTATACGGCCAAAAATATTGCTCAGGAAAAGCTCCAAAGCTTTTCCTGTTTGAGCAATGTTATAATTTTTACTTTATTTCTTGTCAAACCAAAGAAAAACCACCAGGATATTTGGCACTTACAGTATTGCTGCATCCATTACAGTTGCCAAAACCTGCCTACTGCTCTCAGAGAAAGTCTGCCAAGATCCTATTTTTGCATTGGTTATCTTCACCTTTTTTGAAGAACCCTTTTCTCCTGTTAACACAAAGGAAAAAACAGAACTACATGATTTGTCACACGTGGATAGACAGCTCTCTGACTTAATTCAGTCAGATCACAGACAAAGGTGAAAGTTTTTTACATGCCATGGAACTATCAGGTCAAATCTACCCACATTAGGTGGTACTTAATATTTGCAAGTCACAAGTTGTTTAAAAAGCACAAAATACAAAAAGGTACTTTCTTACAGCAGTTCCATTCTAAATAGATACTTGCCCCAAATCACTGGCAATAAAAGTGGGAAAACCCAGTATGAAATAGTAATAAAAAAAAAAAGGCAGGAATATACATAAGTGAGAAATGCAACACACCAAGGGCCTCATCTCGTGAAGAGAATATTAAAATGTTCTGGGTGCTTGTGGTACAAGAGAAAAACACTACGTGCAAACAAAAGCACATGATTAATACATGCATGTACAACACACACTGGCTAAGACTGTGCTGTAAATACTCACTGCTGCTGTTGAGAAAGAAACTTAGTTATTTGAAACTTACTTCAGAGACACCTCAGAGATCTATGATCAGCATAGCAGCTACTACTTTTACTTTCAGTGTTTTACCAAAACACTGAATTTGCACAAGACAAACCTAAGGAAAGAATACAATCCTACCTGCAGGGGATGAGTCCTCATGTTCTATAGCTTTTCTTTTGACTGTCTGAGTGACCTGCCAAAGGGGAAAATTGTGATAATCTTGAAACATTTTCTGCTGTGCAACCATTCATCTACTACTAACAACCCTCTGGAAAAAGGCTGTGAAACATGTTAGTACTTGACAGAGGTCTATTGATGCTGACCACAAAAAAAATTTTTTGAAGTACAAAACAGTAATTTATCTCAAACAGAGTAAGGGAAGCAATTCACCCTTTTTAATTCCTCCTATTTCAAGAATGATGTCACAAAACATGAAATGCCCAAGATGTTTGACTATCCAGCCACACCGTGAGATCATTCTGTTCATAAGCTCAGTGGTTAAGCAAGCTTTCTCCAATAGAAAGCTGCCTCAGCCAGTCTGAGACATGTAAAGAATATTTCCCAGAACTGAATAAATATCACCTGAGCCGAATGAATTCTGACTGCATCACTCTGTTCAAACAGATGCTATGCAGCTCCTCAAAGCTGGACAGCCATCTTGTTCTTTTATTAGTGATCAGACAATGCTTCCCTCTAGTTGTCACTAGCAGCATGCAATAAGGAAACCAGGGAGCAGCTAAGGCAGCAGGTCTCAGAAGAGCTGTTCACATTGGATATTTCCTCAAGAGAACTATGTTTAGTTAATGAAATATTCCCTATAAATGCCAGTAAAAACTAGACAAAAATGTCTGTTTGCTTGTTTGTGGAGTTTTGGGGGGCATTTGTGACTTTTTGTTTGTTTTGTTTTCCTTTGGTTACTTTCCTACCTTTCTTTTTTGACCTTGTTTTCCTCCATCTACATCTGCTCTCTTTTTTATGCTATAAGGCCTTTGTTGATTTTGTGACTTAAGCACATTTTTTGCTGATGCCCCACCAGCGGTCTCCTGCGTTTTACTGGAAGATGCATAGCGGTGTTTCATTATCTGCAAACAAATGGAGCAAGAAGAAACAAAAAAATAAAATCCAACAGTTATAACCCATAGAGTACAACCCACACATTAATAACCAAAATGACAGAAATATTCAGTGCTAAATGAGCCCAAATGTTTGAGCATTTGCTAACCTAAAGCCTAAATCTTGCATAGTCACTCAAGTGCAGGACAACTGGAAAAGCATCTCCCTTTTCCTTTCAGACAAGTCTTTCCACGTTCCACTTCTCTTTCTAAACTTAACATCCAACACATCTGTACGGCAAAGAGCCGCAGTGGCAATGCAGTAACTGCACTGAGAATAGTCTAATTTCTTCTTAAATGCCTTGACAATAAAACTTCTTTATCTTTCTAATTCAGCTCAGTGCAGTTACCCTGTTACAAGTACCTTTTAGCCCAGCACCTAACCACAACGATCCTCGCTGTTGTTTAAACCTACAGCTTCTTTTCTTCCTCACTATAGAGATGGAGGAAAAAGTCACACAAAAGACAGAAATCATTACACCCCACTAGCTTTCTCTTTGCTAAGCGTTGTTAACATTAACCATGAACCAGCAATGTGCCCTTGTGGTCAAGAAGGCCAGAGGTATCCTAGCATGCATTACATGCATACAGCAGGTCAAGGGAGGTTCTACTTCCCCCTCTGCTCCGCCCTACTGAGGCCACACCTGGAGTATTGTGTCCAGTTCTGGGCTCCCCGTTTCAAGAGAGACAAGCATAGCCAGAAGGTCGAGGGAGGTGATTCTCCCCCTCTATTCCACTCTGGTAAGACCCCACCTGGAGTACTGTGTCCAGTTCTGGAGCCCTTATTACAGGAAAGATACGGACGTGCTGGAGCATGTCTAGAGAAGGGCCATGAAGATGATCAGAGGGCTGGAGCACCTCTCCTATGAGGACAGAGAGTTGGGGCTGTTCAGTCTGGAGGACTAAGGGGAATGGAAAAAAAACAGAAATGCATAAATTCAGGTTGGATGTTAGGAAGAAGTTTTTCACCGTAAGGATGGTGAGACACTGGAACAGGTTGCCCAGGGAGGTGGTAGAAGCCCCATGGCAGGGGGGTTGGAACTAGATGATCCTTGATGTCCCTTCCAAACCTAACAATTCTATGATTCTATGAATTACTGGAGAGAGTCCAATGGAGGGCTACAAAGATGATGATGAGACTGGAGCATCTCTTTTACAAGAAGAGGTTGATAGACCTGGGGCTGTTTATTCTGGAAAAAAATTGAGAGGGAATCTTATCAGTGTTTATCAATATCTAAAGGGTGTGTGCCCCAACGATGGTGCCAGAGGACATAGGGCAACAGGCACAAAATGGAACACAGGAGATTCCATTTGAACATGAGAAAAAAACTTCTTTCCTTTGAGGGTGACAAAGCATTGGACCAGGCTGCCCAGAGAGGTTGTGGAGTCTACTCTGCAGAGATTCTGAACCTGCCTGGACGACATTCTGTACAACCTCCTCTAGATGAACACCCCCTCTGGGTGAACCTACTTTAGCAGAGGTCTAGGACTAGATTGATCCCCAGAAGTCCCTTCCAACCTCCACCATTCTGTGACTCTGCATCGCAGCTTTTTCTTCATCCGTTCAGGCCCCTTCGTCCTCACGGAGATGTCTCAGCACTGCTCGCCAGGCGACAATCAGGACCGACATGGAGTAAACAAGCCCTGAGTCTGCCCTCGCTCCAAGAACTGCTGACCGTGAGACACCGCTCGAAGCAAACCTGAACGCGTTACAGCTCCCGGCCCGCCACGGCCAGCGATACGCATACTGGGAGTTGTAGTCCCTACACCCCGTACCCCCGCATTCACAGACTCCTTTGCCCCGACGCTGCCGAATAACACTGCAAGAACTTGCACAAGCCCTCCCGACAACTTACCCCCTCCGAGACTCGCCTCCTCACCACCGCCGCCCGTTCTGCGTTAGACCCCGAGCCGTTAAGCACACGAATTTCCCCACGCTCCCAGGCGCCTATGTTCTGCAGATCCCGCCTGAAGCGGCTATCTGCGCATGGTCAATGCCGGTCCCGCGTGAGGCGGCTCCGTGCGCATGCTCGGAGCCGGCGGAGTGTTGACAGCAGGTATCGGGATAACGGGGCGGGGGGAGCAGTCGGGAGCGGGTCTTCCTGAGCCCACAGCCCGCCCTCTGCCCCAGTTTCTCAGGTGGGCAGGGCCGCGTCCTCCCGAGACAGCCGCTCTACCGGACTCGTCCCTATTGGCCACCCAGGGGGCGTGCTCGGGGAGGGCTGTGGCAGTTGGAGCTGCTGCCCACAGTGGGGCTTCTCAGGTCAGTGTGGGGCTGCCAGGCCAGGGCGCTGTGGCTGCTGTGGGGGGAGAGGTGGGGGGAGAGGTGCGGGCAGCTTTGTGGTTCCTTGAAGGGTATGGTGCTGGGAGGATCGCGTTGAGACCCATGCAGTAATGGAGGCGGAGGTTGCCTTCCATACTAGTTGCAGGATCACGTCACTGCAGGGAACTGAGTGCTTCTCTGGTGCACCTTTGTGCTCATGAGATTGTATTATATCACAGAATCATAGAATGGTTTGGGTTGGAAGAGACCTTAAAGATCATCTAGTTCCAGCTTCCCTTCAATGAGCAGAAATACCTAGCACTAGACCAGGTTGCTCAAAGCCCTGTCGAACTTGGCCTTGAAAACTTACAGGGACAGGGCAACCACAGTCTGTTTCTCGGCAACCTGTTCCAGTGTCTTACCACCCTAGCAGTAAAGAATTTCTTCCTAATACCTAATCTGAATATTGATCCTCTTTCAGTATAGTTACAGCCCAGTGGGGCAGACATGCTAAGAGCCAAGCATGCTTTCCTGTGCCTGCGACCCCACCACTGCACGTGCCTGGTACAACTTCCAGCCTGGCAGCTCTCATGGCGTTCACTGCACAGGCAGCCACTGCACCCTGAGTGGGCTGCTCTTGCTGAAAAGCAGCTGAAAGGCAAGAATCCAAAGGATTTAATTTGGCACACCCCAGAAGGGATTGACATCAAGCCCTTATACTCCAAAAGGGACACGGAAGACCTCCCTGAGGAGCTGCCAGGGGTGAAACCTTACACTCGAGGACCCTATCCAACCATGTACACATACAGGCCGTGGACCATCCGCCAATATGCTGGCTTCAGTACAGTGGAGGAGAGCAATAAGTTCTATAAGGACAACATTAAAGGTAAGACAGCTGATTAGGGAAACAGCATTGCGTGGCGAAGCAACAGGGAACATTCATATTGTGAATTACATGGCAAATGTGATTATTCCACCAATGTGAGTTTTGGTTTCTGATAAGATCTTCCCAGTGGTGCTGTATTTCTTTATTAATGGGAAATTTGATAATTAAGGGGCTTCAATATCTCTCTGGTGAAGAGCGACCGATGGAACTGGGGATGCTTAGTCTTGAGAAGAGAAGGCTGAGAGGGGATCTTGTAAGTGTCTATGAATCTCTCTATCAAGATAAAGGTACCAGTCTCTTTTTGATGGTGCCCAGTGATAGGACAATAAACAATGGGTACAAGATAGAACACAGGAGATTACACCTCAGCACAAGGAGATACTTCTTTATGGTGAGGATGACAGAACACTGAATCAGAATGTCCAGAAAGGTTGTGGAGTCTTCTTCTCCAGAGACTTTCAAAACCTGCCTGGATGCATTTCTGTGCAGCCTGCCCTAGATGATCCTGCTTTGACATGGGGTTGGACTCAATGGTTTCTCAAGATCTCTTCCAGCCCCTAACATTCTGAGATTCTGTGATTTTTCTGTTGATATGGAAAAATGAATATGTTACTTTTATTTTACCTGCTCGAGCACTTAAACATAATTTGGCTGCATCGCAGGGTCCACTGGCAGAGTCATTCAGGGTGTTTTAGTACAGCAAGCTTCTCAAAAGTGCTGGTATTTTCCTTATTTAAGAGTGGTATTCCCACTACTTCTGCAAAGTATTGTGCTTGACAGCAATTTGTTTAGGTAATAGCCAGAGCGTCATCATAAAATACTGTTGATTTGAGCACTGCAAAACCACTACAGCTTAGCTAGTTACCACCTTACCAGTCAAAACAACAGACCACTGAAAGTTACCTTCTGAGTAATACATCCATGGCATTTTCTCTTGCTCAAAACTGAACTTTTTAGAGTAGAAAAGAGGAGCTATTTGGGCATTTTTATGTCTTGAGATACCATGGTGAGCATTAATAGCTGCTGTAGTCTCACAATTATTCTTGATTCTTTCAGTTCATAAAACAGTCAGTTAAGAAATTATAAATACAGGCTATTAGAGGTTTGAAAACAACACAACAGAAAGATTGTTCTCAATATACTCTTGTCTTACAGCTGAACATTGCTGCTGAAGCAGAAGTGCTAACTTGGGCTAGCTTGTAGCAGAGCTCAGTTACTCAGGAACGTTTGCTGCCGGGCATTTTTCATCTTTATTCGGGTCTTGGCATTGTGATATTGTCATTTTACCTTGTTTGTTAATGTTTGCCTTAATATTATTTGGCATAGATTCTGAATCTGGCCTAGTTACTTGTACAGCACTTCTAAAAATTCAATTAAAATCTCTCTGTGATTAGAGGACTACTGAAAAAAGCATTCAGGGCAGCAAAGGTGGTGAAGGGTCTGGAGAAAAAGTCTTACAAGGAATGGCTGAAGGAACTGGGATTGTTCAGTCTGGAGAAGAGGAGGCTGAGGGGAGTAGTGAGATGGGGGTCAGTCTTTTCTCCCTAGTATCAGGTGATAGAACAAGAGGAATTGGCCTGAAATTGTGCCAGAGGAGGTTTGGATTGGATATTAAGAAAAGCTTCTCTACTGAAAGTGTGGTCAGGCATTGGAATAGGTTACTCAGGGAGGTTGTGAGTCTCTGTCCCTGGAGGTATTCAAAAGACATGTGGACACAGCACTTTGGAACATGGTTTACTGGCTGCGGTGGTGCTAGGCTGATGCTTGGACTCAATGACCTTAGAGGTTTTACTCCAACCAAAACAGTTCTATGATTCTGCAGTTCTATCAGTTCTCACAACTGCTGAAATATCTATCGCTTGAAACTAGGTGGAAATTTACATTTTTGTTGTTGTGTTTCAGAACTAAGACCTAGCTTCTCAGATCACAGATGATAGCTGGTGTCTGCTGATGTTGAGAAGCAGATTTGCAAATGCAGTGGAGAATTACTTCGGGAACAGTAATGCTGGTCATAGAGTGAATGTCTGGAGGTACTGGAGTTGAGGGTACTGTTTTCAGGTTGCAGCAAAAGATCCGCCAAGAGTTCCAGCGGTCCCTGTCTCTGCTTTATATGAATAATTTTCTCCTGCAGATTTACAAGTAAACAACATATGCCACTAGGGCTGGGGTAACAGTCTCTGTGTGTGCATTTAATCTGTGATAAAGGTAAGGTGATGTGACGTAGTTTATCACACTCTTGTTTCCAGCTAAGCTAAGTAGAATTTAGGTGTGTAAACTCTGACACTGTCTATGCACATTTATAACTTACAGCTAAGATGTTATTCAGTAATCCGTTAAGCATGTGGCTGAGCTGGAAGGACTACATTTTGGGGGGTTTTTTCCCTCAGTAAAAATTTAAAGCAGGAAGACCTTCGAGAAGTTTGAGGAGGGAACAATGTTTAGCATGAAAAACTTGTCATCCAAGCCTGAATCATGTAAAATAAAATTACTAAATATAGATTGAGTTCTAATGCAAGTCTGCTCAAGGTTTCTGAATCTCTTCTCTTTGTTGTTCCTTGTTTGGTTTTTTCTTTTTCATTCAGCTGGGCAGCAGGGATTATCTGTTGCTTTTGATTTAGCCACCCACCGAGGTTATGATTCAGACAATCCACGAGTTCGAGGAGACGTCGGAATGGCTGGTGTTGCCATTGATACAGTTGAAGACACCAAAATCCTTTTTGATGGAATTCCTTTAGAGAAGATGTCAGTTTCTATGACCATGAATGGGGCAGTCATTCCCGTGTTAGCAACATTCATTGTAACTGGAGAAGAACAGGGAGTGCCTAAGGCCAAGCTGACAGGGACAATCCAAAATGACATCCTGAAGGAGTTCATGGTCCGAAATACATACATTTTTCCCCCTGAACCATCGATGCGGATTATTGCTGACATCTTCCAGTATACTTCCAAGGTATTCGTTGTGTAAATATATTTACTTCTGTTATTCCATCCAGTTAACTCTTTGTGAGGCACTTTAGAGAACACAGCAGAAGATGGGAAGACCTGTCATAGCAAAGAATGGTATGATTGTGGAAGGGGCCAGGAGGAGAAGCAAAGATCCCAAATCACTTACAGCGTGAATTGTAAGATTTTTAAGTCAGTCCAAAACAAAGTCAAATTAAGGTGAGCCTAAGTTTGCAAGGATGGCAGGGAGCTTGAAGATAAGGAACAGACAGGAGTGTTCTTTGCATAGAAAGCAAGAAGCATTACAGAGCTGTAAGCAGAAGTGAAGAGATAAGAAATCTTGAAGGCCTTCTGCTGCAAAATTAATATGAGAAGGTAACGGAAAGAGTGAAGTACTGAACTGATGACTGGAAGTTCAGTACTACCAGTTCTTTCCTTAGTTGTGTTTTCCTTGGAGAGATGGCACACAGCCCGTAATTAAGAAGGATACTTTCCATGGTAGGTGACACTATAACACAATGAATAGTGCAAAAAGGTAAAAGTATGTGAGGTGAACCTCTGCAAACACCAGTAGAGAGGAGTTGTATTTGCAGTCCACAAAGAATGGATTATTTGTGAATGTTGATTACCTGATGTCCATTTCTGCTGTCATACTCTGCTCTCTTTTATTTTTGCAGTATATGCCAAAATTTAACTCTATTTCAATCAGCGGGTACCATATGCAAGAGGCAGGAGCTGACGCCATCCTGGAATTAGCTTATACTATAGCAGATGGCTTGGAGTACTGCAGAACTGGACTTAAAGCTGGCCTTACCATTGATGAATTTGCCCCAAGGTAGGCTAGTGAAATTCTCAAGTACAAAACTCAATTTTGGTAAAACCCCCAGAGTTTGATATCAAATTCAGTATTTTTACACTTACAAGCAGTACTGGTAACACTCACATTGCAGATAGGTTTGGTTTTGTTACACATTTTCAGTGTTATGAAAACAACAGCCCCATGCCTTGGGCCTAGGGAAGAATGACTAGAAAGCTGCTCAGTAGAAAAGGACCTGGGGGTGTTAGTTCACAGCTGGATGAGCCAGAAATATACCCAGGCAGTTAAGAAGGCAAACAGCCTCCTGGAATATATCAGCAATGGCTTGACCAGCAGGTCCCCCTGTACTCAACACTGGTGAGGCTGCACCTTAAATACTGTGCTCAGTTTTGAGCTTCTCATTCCAAGAAGGACAGAGATGTTCTGGAACATGTCCAGAAAAGGGCATGAAAGATGGTGAAGGGCCTAGAGCACAAGTCTGCTAAAGAGCAGCTGAGGGGCTTGGTTTTTTCAGCCTGGAAAAGACCTTCCCATCATCTCATGTCTGTCTTATATCTGTAAAAGTAAATTAATCAGAACCTTGCTGTAGGACTTCTTTACTGAAAGAGTTATTAGAGCGGTTTAATGTTTTATCTTGTTCGTGTGCTCTTATTACAGGCTTTCCTTCTTCTGGGGAATTGGCATGAACTTCTATATGGAAATAGCTAAGATGAGAGCTGGAAGGAGGCTGTGGGCTCACCTGATAGAGAAAATGTTTAAGCCCAAGGATCCCAAATCCCTTCTACTGAGAGCTCATTGTCAGACTTCGGGCTGGTCCCTCACTGAGCAGGTTAGAAATTGGACTCTCACCAACTTCCTCATTTAAATATGCAATCATATTGTAGGTGTAGGTCTTAAAGGGGACTATTGGTTTTACTCATAAAGATGCAACTTTCTGAAGAAGATAACCTGTCTTACTTGCAGTCTGACAAATACACACACCTGCATTGCATGCATCTTTTTGCTTAGATAACACAAGAAGTCTTATTGAGTGCTACCAGCATTGCTTCCCAAAATGCTGGCTGACAAAATAACCTCAGCATTTTGGGCTGCCCTGTAGTGCTCAGGTTAAAGGGCAGAAACTAAAGAGTTCCTACTGTATTCACAAAAGGATTCCAGTATGGTGATAGGCTGAGTTTCAGTGCCTAACTTTCAGTTGTCTGGCTTCACTTTCATTCTGAAATAATTAACCATGAGTGCTCCCAGTCTAATGGATACTGAATTGAGAGTAGTATCCAAACATTCTAAATAGAATGAGAATTGCAGAGAGATGCTTATTAATGATTCAGAACTCGGAGGATGAAATTTTCTTATATTTGTCTTTTATGTTATCCTTTCAAAATCCATCTGAATGAGGAGGTAGAGGCACCTTTTTCTAAGGATCACTGGCTTCTAACTCTCACTGCTGAAAAGAGAAATAATGATTACAGCTTGTCTGCTCTTTTGAGACTAGGTACATTATCTGCTCTTCCTGTTGTTCACAAGAAAGTAAATCATTAGACTGCATGTCGTTTCCCAAGTGAGGTCAGAGCTGAGTTCCAGCTCTTATGCTAAGGCTGCTTCTCAAAGTCATGCAGTGTAAGTTATACTTAGGTTGTGATTGCAACCATTATTATTTGACTTCTGTGCCATGGTTTTATTCTTTCTTTTTCTTTCTTTTTCATTTCCAAAGCAATTGTTGTGTTTTCTTACCTTACAGGAGCACAGTAAAACTAAAACAGTGGAATTTTCTGAACAGTGGCCTTTGCAGGTTTTCCAGTTAGAAGTATTGTATGAGTGCAAAAATACTAGTATTACCAAACATATGTTCAACCCACTTGCACTGTCCAGTGTAAATTTATTTCTGGCTGGATCATAACCCCTTTTTTCCTGTCTAAATGTTGTTGTTTGTCTTAATTGTTTGCTTTGGCCTGCCTTTAGATAGGTAACATTCATAAATTAGGTTTTATGGTCTTGCTCACCCAAATCATATTTTCCTGTAATTCTTTAAATGAAATACTTGAACCAGAAATAGACTCCTATGCAGGTAGAATTACTGTGGGGGACTACCTGTTCACAGATTCATAGAATGGTTTGGGTCGGGAAGGACCTTAAAGATCATCTAGTTCAAACCCTCTTGGCGTTGGCAGGGACACCTTCCACTAAACCAGGTTGCTCAAGGCCTCATCCAAACTGGCCTTAAGCACCTCTGGGGAGGGAGCTTCCATGACCTCCCTGGACAATCTGTTTCAGTGTCTCACCACCCTCACTGTCAAGAATTTCTTCTTAATATCCAGTCTAAATCTGCCCTCCTCAAGCTTCAATCCATTCGTTCTCATCCTATCACTCCAAGCCCTTGTAAAAAGTTCCTTCCTGGATTTCTTGTAGGCCCTTTTCAGGTACTTTAAGGCTGCTCAAGGTCTCCCTAGAGCCTTTTTTTCCCAGGCTGAACAGCCCCAGCTCTCTCAGCCTGTCCCCGTAGGGAAGGTGCCCCAGCCCTCTGATCATCTTCATGGCTCTTCTCTGAACCTGCCCCAGGAGTTCGATGTCCCTCTTATGCTGGGGGCACCACAACTGGATGCAGTACTCTGGGTGGAGTCCCATGAGAGCAAAGTAGAGGGGGAGAATCACCTCCCTCATCCTGCAGCTCAGGATATGGTTGGCCTTCTGGGCTGCAAGCACACATTACTGTCTCATGTTGAGTTTCTCTTAACTGACACCCCTGAGTCCTCCTCAAGACTGCATTCAAACCACTCCTTGCCCAGCCTATATTTGTGCTTGAGATTGCCCTGACCCAGGTGGAGGACCTTGTACTTGACCTTGTTGAACTCCATGAGGTTTCCTTGGGCCCACCTCTCCAGCATGTCAACCAGACAGCAAAATTTGGTGCTGTCCACAACATTCCTGAGAGCGCACTCAATCCTACTGTCTGCATTGCCAACAAAGACGTTGAACAATACTGGTCCTAGTACCAACCCTGAAGGATGCAACTTGTCACTGGTCCCATTGGGACACTGAGCCATTGACCACAACTCTCTGAGTGTGGCGATCCAGCCAATTTCTTATCCAGCAAGTGGTCCACCCCTCAGGTCCACGTTTTTCCAATTTGGTGACCAGGATTTCATGTGGAACAGTGTCAAACATTTTACACAAGAATTCCATCCTCTCCAAATTGGATTCATTAATTCTTTGAATCACCACTAAATATAAGTTAGGCTTGGCTTTGTTATCACAGAATCGCAGAATTTGTCTGGTTGGAAGAGACCTCAAAGATCATCACCAGTTTGCTCATATACTGATAATTCTGGCTTTCTTTATGGATTAATGTGTTTTTTCTGAGATACTGGTAAGTGATACATCAGTTGGATTGGATGGTTATTATTGGCTGTTTTCTTATTCGGTTTCTGGTAGCTGGCAGAGTTCAGTGGGGAATCTTGCATTCATTTCATTGCAGCAGTATATGTGTGACTAATCTGCCTCAGCCACATGGCAGAACCGTTGAGCTCCAGAGCTCCTCTTTTCCTTCCAGGATCCCTTTAACAATGTCATCCGCACTACCATCGAGGCCATGGCCGCGGTGTTTGGAGGTACACAGTCCTTGCATACCAATTCGTACGACGAAGCCTTGGGCTTGCCTACAGTGAAGAGTGCTCGCATTGCTCGGAACACGCAGATCATCATTCAAGAGGAGTCGGGTATTCCTAAAGTGGCAGATCCCTGGGGGGGATCTTACCTCATGGAGTGCCTCACCAACGAGGTCTATGAAGCTGCTTTAAAGGTCAGCTTGCATAACCTTTTGTATTTTGTGGGAAAACTTTAGCTATAGGAGTTTTGAGAAATGGTCTTTGAGTGACTGTTTGGTAAATTGGTGACTTCTAAAGAGTGAATTATTTTATTCTTATGCTTCAGTGATTTCTTTGTAATGAGCTTTACAAAAACGAGGTGTATATTTAGAGAAAGTTCAGCCTTCTATTAGACTACATTCAAAAGGGAAATACCCCACTGAGGAACAAGTAATCATAGAATCACTTTGATTAGGAGAGACCCTTGAGATCATCAAGGCCAACTGTGAACCCAGCACTGCCAAGCCACCACTAAACCATGTCTCTAAGCTTTGTAAACCCCTTTACATGCTGAAGACCCCCACATCATTAGGATTTCTGTTTTATGTATAAGGAAAAAAGAATTCAAGAGAAGAAAGGAAACAGAGTTGGCGAGCACAGGAGTGTATGTATAGGTATAAAAATAATTCGGATGGTAGTACAAATGGAAAGCTTGTGTTGTGAACCTTGCTACTACTCACTTTCTCAATCCTCTTCATTTCTCAGCTTGTTGAGGAGATTGAAGAAATGGGTGGAATGGCCAGAGCTGTTGCTGAGGGAATTCCCAAACTTCGTATTGAAGAGTGTGCAGCTCGAAGACAAGCCAGGATTGACTCTGGTAGGGAGTAGGGAGATGAAAGAAGGGGAAACTGCCAATAAAATACCTTTGGATAAAGGGTTTTTACACACTTTTGTCTTTTTTTTCTAGGTTTAGGAGTAGCAAATTGTGAATGATAAAATGGCATAGTTTTATGTCAGTGAAAGCTTCTGGAAAGAGTCAGCAGCATGTATGAAACACAGTACCAGTATGATGTCTTGCTTGACATATTTAAGATTAGACAAATCACTACAAAGACCAGTTTAAAGGAGTATTTTGGGCCCTCACTAGTTTTTCACTGAGTTTCTGAGAATCTTTCAACTGTGATTTCCTGATTCACAACACCAGCAGATGCAGATATCTGGCCAAATTCCTGGTTTTTCTTGGGAATTGTCCTTTTCCTGTAGACCAGAAAAAAATGCAGTCACCCGAGCCTTGAGGATGGTGCAGCTCTTTATTTGTAATATATCTGCATATACATACATACAGACTAGATATATGGGGAAATGTGTATAATAGTGTGTGCTTATAGCTTTGTTCCCACGTTTTGTAGTCTACATTGCAGTAGCAATCCAGTAACAGAAACCAGGTGTAACTCAGACATGAATGAAGTTGTATAAACTTTTTTGTTTGGAGGATAAATTTGAAACAGGTCTTTAATTAAGATGAATAAAGAAGAATCAATAAACTCTGTGTTTTCTTCCAAGATCAATTGCTTTGGGTTGAAATAAAAATGGTTATAAAGTCCATACTGGCTGAAAACTAAAATACAGTTTTCCAACATGGTAAATTAATTTTTATTCACATGGAGTAGTTTTAGGTTAAATCAGAAAAGTAAATACAGAGCAGTGCAGAAGACCAGCACTTGTGCTTTATTCTGTAAGATTCAGTTACGTAAATTTAAAAAGAGAAAGTGTACATTACTGAGTCATTACTAAATTCATTTGGAAGAAAAATAGTTTTCTATTTCAAACCTTTTTTTCTGGCCCAGTGTTCACTGAGTTTTATGTTCATGCTTCTAATAATCTCTCATTATAAAATATGGAAAGTATAGACTTAAGTCCTTCCTCCAAGAATGAATTTGAAGTATTTGAAAGGTATGTAGTTATAAAGAAGAGTGCTGAATTACATTGCTCAACAGTTTTGTGTCTTGATAATAGTATGTCTTTTCATGGTAGTTTACAAATGTATTCTGGTGTTTCCACTGGAAATAGGGTCTGAAGTAATTGTTGGAGTAAACAAGCATCAGCTAGAAAAAGAGGAGGCAGTCGAAGTTCTGACTATCGATAATACTTCAGTCCGTAGCAAGCAGATCGAGAAGATTAATAAGGTGGGAATTACCTTCTTAAAAAACGCCAGTTCTTGTAATTGCAGATACAACTTGAGTAAAACTGAGGGAAGGTGGCCTTCCAGAAATGTGACCTGCAGATTTCTGAGAATGTACTCTACTGTTTAGTGGAGAAGCAGGATTTCTGTTCAGCTTCAGTGGAGGCTGATGTAAATTCCTAAGAAACGTGATACGTGAATGCAAACAAAAATGGGTTTGTTACATTCATTTGGTTCTAGCCATTGTATTTCAGACAGTCTTGTGAATATGCTTGACCTTTCAAAATTGACAACTTCACGTTTTCTGAAAATAGGTTAGAAAATATCTATGCAAGGTTTTGCTCTAAAAGCGTGTATCGTGACTTAATTGCTCAGATTATTTGGTGCATCTTGTTGGGTGATATTAAGGGGCAGGTTATGGAACCAGCAATCTACATCCACTTTCATAACTAGAAATGTAATTTAAATTGGTTTAAAATTATTTAATGGACTTGCACATGTTTTAAGGTCAGAGACACCTTCTTATAATCTTTTTGAAATACATAGCATATATTGATAATTGACAGTTACATGCCTCCAGATTTAATATTTGAAATCAGAAGGTCTTACACACTTGACTCCCCAATTCACCTTGTAGTTTGTTTTAACTTAATGTTTTTCTCCTCCACTTCAGGTGAAGGCTACTAGAGATCAAGCAGCAGCCCAACAATGTCTTGATGCTCTAACACAATGCGCTGCTACTGGGGAAGGCAACTTACTTGCACTTGCAGTGGAAGCAGCACGTTCAAGGTATGGGGATGGTGGTGAATATCCAACTGCTGTCTAAATATCAATGGTTCATTTTCATCTTTCAATTGTTCTCGGGTATGGTGTCAGTGAGGTTGGTATTGAGATATGTTGGAGTTTTTTTCCAAGGTGAAAGTAAAAGATGGCTGCAATTTGACACTGTAAGATAGACTATTACATTTTACAGTCTCTCTTAAGGCTGTGATTTAATTTTTCACAGAGAATACAGATACAAAGAATCTTGTATGAAATTGTGTTGTTCATACATACTGTGTTGTTTACAACTCAGACTCTTACCAGTTTCAGGATGTAAGTTTCCTTGTCACCCTGCTGCTTCAGGTCAGGGAGCTTAAGAAGTGTTTGAGATGTGAAAATGGATATTGGCAAAATTATCATGGTCTGTTGCTTCATGCTTCCTTGCACCACAAACTGTTGTGAAAACATTCTTTGACTGAAAAAGAAAAAAGTTTACTTAACCAGCTAAAGGTGTAAAAGATGCTCTTGAGCAGAGCAATGAGGCATCCTTTACACTCCAGTGGAGCACTTATTTTTTCCCCTAGGATGCTTTTAAGTCTCTTCATATCTGCTTCAAAGTAAGCATCAATCTCTACGAAAGACAACATCTCTCTGTTTCTTAGTTAACTAAATGCCCCAGAAATGAGAAAAATTTTGACTACATTTTCTCCCACATACTGCTTGTTACAATTCTGCCAGCAGCATGTCTTTGAACTGCAAGAGTCACAGAAGGGTAGTGTTGGATTTACCAGGTATTCATGTGTTCTGTACCAAAACTGACCAGTAAACTGCTAGTTTCTTTCTCCTTGATGACCTTGTTTTTAATACTTGTAAAAGCATTAAGGGACTGCAGATCCACTTTGTAAGTTGCAAACCCAAACCTCTGCATCTCAGTGGATAAAGGAGCTATGTCAGGAGTAGAGAAATAAAAATAGGTACTGAAATATAAACATCAGGAGAAAGGCAAACAAATTCCAGTTAAAATGTTATGCCCAAGGTTTTTTTGCATGTTCTTCCTTTTTCTTCTTTCAATTTGAATTCTAGTATGAGTCCAAATGCAAGATCATGTGGCATGAACCCCCAAAAATTCCCACTTGAGAAAAATCTGATTTCATTTCCTGTAATAGCTTGCCATGCTGTTACAGGAAGTAGTAGCATTGCAAGTGGATGGTGCTGGGCTAAGTTGGGTGTTCAGAGTTGTAGCACCAAACGGGAAATGAGTATAAATTAATTTGACAGGACAAGGCAAGTGGTTGGGCCACTACTAGTGATTTCTCTTTTCTTATAAGCCTCCTGATAGCATTAATACTTTGTTTCTGTATCTTAGGTGCACCGTTGGAGAAATAACAGATGCCATGAAGAAGGTGTTTGGGGAGCATAAAGCCAGTGACCGAATGGTGAGCGGAGCTTATCGCCAGGAGTTTGGAGAGAGTGATGAAATTCTTCATGCTATCAATAGGTGAGAACAGCTTCCAAGAAAGCCAAATGTAGCCTCACATTTAATCCATGCAATACATGTGCTACTCACTGAGCCCTAAAAACACATTTCCAAAATCTGATTTTATCCCCAGAACAAAACAAGAACCTGCATATGTACTCTCATGCCTGTAAGCAAGTAAGCAGAATGAGAAGAAATAAGTGAATAGTGAAAACTTAATTGAACTTGTATTTCATGACAAATGAAACCCTCTGAGGTGATCTTATAATGTGAGGATTTTGTTCAAACAGATGGTACTAAATAAGAATGTAGTTGCAGGGACAACTTACAGGCAGATCAAAACCAGGTTTTGTAAATATGAATTGCTGGAAATATTACTACTACACAGTCTTCAAAAGAAGCAATCCAGTGTATAGGTATTTCAGCCAGTGGCTTCATCCTACAGCTGCGTAGTCTATTTGAACAAAATCCTTTGCTGCTGCCGTCTTGTGAAAAGAGACTGAATTGCTGTTGTGGGTGCTGAGAGTGAGCAGTAAGATGACAGATAAACCTCTGAGGCTGTGGTTACGCCATCAGTTTAATACAACAGAAATATGAACCTCCACTAACCTGAAAAAGGGAGGCACTAGAATGAGTGGAAGATATGCTAATCTTTTTCTTCAGAGACTGGTGCCTCATTGAATGATGATGCACAGAATGATGTCTAGGACCTAGCTCTATAGTCTATGTACTTTGCAAGTACTTTTGAAATAATTTGCTGTAATTATTCACAAAATCTAAAAATTGCTGTTTAGTTAGTTGTAATTCAGCTCATTAAACCCTCAGAGAACCCAGTATTTAGTGTATTAGGAAGCATTTTATTGTTGAGGCTGAGAAATACAGGAAACCAGTTAGTAATCATACAGTATGAATAATAACATGGTGTGCAGACTACAAACTATGACTTAGAAGGTCTTTTTATCTGATGTGTAGAAATTGTGCTACAGTTGCAGCAGGTCTTTCTTTTTCATTTGTGTAAATAATTCTAATGAGTCTGGGAGTCTTACACCACCACAATATGTATTTTCAATCAGAGTTAACAAGTTTGTGGATCGTGAGGGGCGCAGGCCTCGTATACTTGTGGCAAAGATGGGTCAAGATGGCCATGACAGAGGAGCCAAAGTTATCGCTACAGGATTTGCAGACATTGGTTTTGATGTGGACATAGGTCCCCTCTTCCAGGTATGACTGACTGGTCAGTGTCCAATGTATTTCAAATGCATCTATTCTCCCGCTAATGCTTGCTCAGCACCCAGGCTGGGGCAATGGCGATTACTTGTCACATAATGCTCCATGCAGACACCTCGAGAAGTGGCCCAGCAGGCAGTTGATGCAGATGTGCACTGTGTTGGTGTGAGTACCCTTGCAGCAGGCCATAAAACTCTCGTGCCTGAACTCATCAAAGAACTCAACGCTCTTGACCGGCCAGACATTCTCGTCATGTGTGGAGGTGTCATCCCACCTCAGGTACGACTCAACATCCTTTCCATCAAGACTAGGAGACTGCTTTATTTTTGCCTTTGCTGGTTTTAACTATTTCCTATATTCTGCTAATGTCAGAGGTGATTTACAGTGCTGAAGGCTGCTGTGTACAGTCACCACGGTCAACACAGATGGGTAGTCACAGAATGCTGTCAGATCTCATCTGTTTTTCTGTACAGTATGCTGTGGTTTTACTTACAATTTTTTGTGGATGGAATATTAAGTTGTTTTCTGAAAAGACTAGCCTCAGGGAGTTGTTCTTTGTGTGTTGTTGTTTCCAATAACCAGTACCATGCATATTACTGATAAAGGCTAATTCCTGTCTTAAGAGGCTTTATGACTTCAAATAGTAGTTCAGAAGAGGCACACCTAGTGAGTAAGACACTTAGCAATTCCCAGCACCCATAGGTTACACATATTCACTGTTTGGCCTCACCTCCTGTGTCCCTTTGTCAGGCCACAGTGGTGCCTCCCATTCCCCCAGCTTGACTCTTTCCCCTAAACCTTTGAGCAGTTTGTTGAATTTCCTTGCAGTCAGACCTGCGCTTTTGTATTAAAACGTTGTTTAGTCCATCCACAGTGTGCCTGGGTGTATCACCTTTAGAGTCACCTTTCTAGTGAGAATCAAACTGATTTTGCATATAAATCCCCTAATATTCCCTTTTCCCAGACCACTTCCTTTTCTAGGCCATCAGGTAGGTGCTCAGGAGTAACAGATCTGTAAACTTAGCTAACAAAACTTGTAGTATTTTTCTAAGAGAAAAATTGTGTTCTCTCCAGTCTCTCAGTGGGATGCCATTAACCTGTGGCTGGAAAACGTATAATATGTCCTATAAGAGTAGGCTACATAACTGCTTCCCAAGCCTTTTTTAAATTCCAGGACGATCTTAAAATTAGAGTAACTTAGATTGCAAGAGACCACCAGCAGTTATGTGGTCCAAGCCCTCGTTTAAAATGTTTTCAAAATTAGAATTTAGAGGAAATTTAGATTAGAGTAGGCAGAGCCATGTCCAGTGACTTTTGAATTTTTCCAAGGACTGACATTAGTCTGATTATAAACAAATAAAACCTTTCCCATGGATTTTTTTTTTTTTTTTTTTTACCTCCTAAGCAACTCATTTTTTGCACTTCCCTTGATCTGTGCTGCTTCTTTCTGAGACTTGTTGCCTTTCTCAGGCCCAAAATAAAGGATAGACCAGACCCCAACTATAAATCAATTACCAGTTTTCTGTTGCACTATTAACTATAGATCTTCAATTTCTTTCTGAACAGGATTATGTCTTCCTCTATGAAGCCGGTGTTACCAATGTGTTTGGTCCAGGGACTCGTATTCCAAAAGCAGCTGTCCAAGTGTTGGATGATATTGAGAAGTGCCTGGAAAAGAGGCAGCAATCTATGTAATGGCTGAGATGTCACACAACCCAGCCAGCCTTATAGCAATTGCTTACAGAATGTAGCCATCACCAAGGGGTGACTAGCTACACACCTTTGGTTCCACTGCCCTGTAGCCTGGTGTTTTGTGCTTTCTAAGAAAGTTGTAAACTCTGCTTTTTCTGATTGAGGATTATTTATATATGTATCCAGATGAAAATTTTATCTCTAGAACCATGCCTTCAAGGAATAAAGGGAATTCAGTAGCTGGGTGTGCCTTTTTTTTTCCAGATGTACTGATAAATAAAACATTTCTTCCAGCTCTTTGGTTGTTCTCTTTTGTGTGCAGAGAACTTCCTTTGAATTTTCCAGCAGGTGTTGTAGACCTAGAGTTCTTCAGGCAAAATTACTGAAGTTCAGCAAAGATGAGATTAAAGCAGCACCACTTTGATGTTAATCTCACTTAATTCTTTTTAGAAAAGTTTAAGTAGAGAAACCATAATTCTTCAAAGTTTATGGTTAGTTTAGTAACCATAAACTTGTGGGGTAGCATAGTTTTCATATTACATACATTTTAAAAGCATTTACAAGTGGGTGTGGCCCTGTTCCTCATTTTTTCACATTCCATGGCATTATCAATGTGTGTTTCACTTCCATTCACAACTCTGCAGTTAGCAGATGGGAATATGGATTTCAGTGCTTATTTTGAACATCAAGCAACTGAGCATAGGAAAGCAAAAATTCTGAGGATAATAATTAAAATCAGTTTCATTTCCCTCTCAGGTTATTTTTTCAAGCTGAAAAAATGCTGATAATTGACATTTACCACACTTAGTCCCTTTCCAGCATGTGAGCATCTTCTCCACCTGCTGACACACTCGTCCAATGCCTCACTTTACACTATTGTCCCTTCTGCATTTCACTCTGACATCTCCTCACTTTCCCTACAAGCACTGTATTACACTCTCCAGCCTTCTCTTCCCAAATATTTTCCTTCAGCTTACTGCTCCCCTCTCAGTTACTGATGTTTTCTCCTGCTCCCCGCATTCCTCTTCCCATTTTCCTGGACCATGAGCTGTTAGAGGTAATAGCTCCCCAGAGGATGCTTCACCTCTTTGTATTTGGGACAGAAGACTGGGTGCAGACTCATTCCATATGGAACATCTGTGAATGACAACCCAGGACACGGTAATATCACCCTAGAGGCCAACTCAGTTTAGGAATTTTCCACTGCTTTTTACAAATAAAACCCTGCCAGTAGCAAGAGTTCGAGACCAGGCAAGCTCCTTAAAGTTTCCTAACCCACAACTTACTAATTTGTGCCTTTCTGTATGTTACAGCTCATGTCTCATTTGTTCTTCTGTAATCCACGCTCCACAGAAATTCTCATACCCATAGAAATGTTCAAGGCCATCTTTTAATCCTGTTCTTGGCCTTAGCTGTAGTTGATACAATGAAACTTAGTTTGTGGGTTTGAGTGTGGTAGCAGTTTTGAAGGGATGGAAGTTCATTGATTACTGTTTCAGCTTGTTGGTTGAAATCTGTGCCAACACTGCCTGTGATTTAACTCGTCATCACCAAACCTAATGCAAAGACAGATCCGGTCAGCTGAGCAAGCAGTGGAAGCACAAAACTGCTGCAGCTGTCAAGCCATATTTTGTACATTTCAAACACTAAAGAGGTTCTTTAAAATCACAAACAGTAAGTCACAGAGAGAGAGCTTTGAACTGTAGGAGCTGCTCATTTCCACCTCAGAATTTGTTAAAACTGGTTAGCAGAATGATGTGGTTCTACCTATGCTTTAAACTGAATGAGCAAACTCTTCTCAGTTGCAGGGGTGTCAGTGCTTCAGCCAGTGAGGAGCTCAGTATCACAGGAGCTCCTACTGAAGTGATGAGAGCTAGGACTGCATCTGCGGGATGACTTACTGCTGGGCAGGTTATCTTGGGGATGTCCTTTGGCATGCTGTACAGAGCACTCCTCCAGGAAACTGCTGTCATGGTAACAGAGCTGTTACACCTCAGCAACAGCAGAAGTGCACAGTTCCTTTTTTGTGAAATTACTCCTTCACTTCTCATTGTGCTGCCTGGGAGGAGCAGGTGGCATCCTTTGCTGACTGCCACATTCCCACCTAACCTCTTCAGACTAAGGCTGCTTGACTCCTTTTCTTGAGCTTGTGAGGAGTTGGAACTGTACCTCTGATGGAGAAGGAACAGAAGATCTCTGTAAGATAGTCTGATATCAGCTACTTGACCATCTTTGCATGGCAGTGATTATTTCATACTCATTTCATAAAACCATACCTGTATGGTTTTCTATCTGTATTGCTAGAAAGCTGCACTCTCAGCTCTGCTTATTTGGTAACCCTTTGTGTTCAACCAATGGTTTTCTCTGATGGCTGTTTTACCAATGCAGCCAAGAGTTTGCAGAGAGATTACATTATATATGGAAAAATAAAAATTAAAAGAGCCAAATAAAAACAAAGCCACAAAACAATAAATCCTCTATTAATTATAGTTGTTTCCCTGGAAGTAAGTTTCATTTACCTGGTCTTATGTTTAGTACATAAACCTATTTCATCTAAAGTAGGAAGTCTTGGCAAAAAAAATAGCTTCTTTGTTGTTGTTTTTGTGTAGCTTAAAGACGATATTTGAGAGTTACTTAAAAATAGATGCTTAATTTGAGCCAAAGTTTTGACCCATGTTGTGAACCCATTCCTGCATTTCAGCTCATTGCAGGTCCCTGGTTCTCCACCTTAGCAGCTGAAGAGAGGCGCACGTTGTCCCTCCCACTCCACATCACGGACAGAGGGTTTTCAGTAGAGCTGTCAGTGCTGAAGAAGGGAACTCGCCAGCCACAGCAACACTGCAGCTGTTTAATTTCATGACGGAAAGTTTTGCTGAAGATGTAGTAAATGAAAGGGTTATATGCTGTGGAAGATTTGGCAAACAGACAGGGCAGCAGTGTAACAATGGGCTGTAGGGAGTTGCTGGAGTTAAATATGGACCAGAAGCTGGCTGCTGCATATGGTGTCCACGAGCTCAGGAACCCAACTGAGATGAGCACTGCCATCTGAAAGGGAAACAGGGCTTCAGTTCTGAGCCTGCACTGACCAGGTCTGATATTGAGGCACATGGTGTGTGGATGAAACCACACCTAAAACAGCTGGCATAAGTGAAACTACATCCTTGCTGTGTTGTGACGTGAGCACAGGTAACACTGAACAGTGCATTTATGTTTGTATTCCCACCTACCAGATCTGCAGTTTTTTTCATCTCCTTCCCTGACTGGCTGCAATATGTCGTGGAACACACAGCCCAACCAGATGGTATCATCTATTTTGTAGACTGGCCTCTGGAAAGCTTGGGTCAGTTCTGCCTTTCCACATGAAATGAGCAACTGAAGTGCTTATTTGAAAAAGTGTTATATTAAAAAAATTCCTCTTTCCATAGAGAATTTCTGTGCAGCTCTCAACCAGAACAGGCATTCAGTCAATTAGAAACTACTTAGGATGACAGAACAAGACCTCTGCCCCAGGTACAGGAAAGGATTCAACAGCTGTTCCAGCATGACTAGAAAGCCGTATGACAACAAAAATCTTGGATGCAACTTCCTAAAGATTTAGCAAGCTGCACTATACCTATGATACATTGTGTCCAAGCTCCTGAAATGACAAGATTTTTCAGGAAACCCCTGCTCCTCTGAGGAATGCAGAGTATGGGTGAGAAAAACTAAGCTCTGGTTTTGGTCAGTACTAGACAAAAGCAATGAAAGGCCTTCATGAGCCATGCATGGCACAGCTGGTTCTCTGCAAGCTCCTGATTACTCTTCTCATCACTGGGATAACTCACCAATGTCAGCTTCTTCTCCAATTTAGCTGCATTAGGGATCCTGTCAATATTCTGGATATCCTGGTATGCTTTATGAACCTTCCAGGCAATTCCCAAGTAACAGGCAACAATGGTCAGTGCAGGCAGAACTGTGCACAGGAGGAACATACTCAGGATGAATGAAAAGCCATTGGAGGAGTTGTGAAACTTGCTCCAGGCTATGGTACAAGAGATGCCAAATGGCTCAGGGCCATAGTAGCCCCAGCCTACCAAGGGCAGAATGGCCCAGAACAAGGAGTAGAGCCAGATGAAAGTAATCAAGTTGCAAACAGTGTTCTTGGTGATTTTGTTACCTGCAAGAAAGAGGAAGAGCAAGTACATGTTATGGGAAGTTTCTGCCATAACTCCTCAAACAGAAGAAAGGTGGCTACAAATATTCCTGGGCTGCTGCTACAGTTTCCTAACATTTTGTATTGTTGAGAAATGTAACTACGAGTGTGTCTGTGGATTGGGTGAGACCTGAGTGCAACCCTCAGTGCTGATCTATAGCACATCAGGGAGCTACAGAAGATCAAGGTAACCCAAAATATACCATGTTCTCGGCCCAGGAATGCCAGTAGAATAATCCTTCCTCTCAAATTCCAGAATGTCTGCTTGCACAGAAATAGGAAGGGCCAGACAGTCAGGTCCATTTGGGCTCTCCCCTCTCATGTAGTTTCATTTGGTATTACTCAGAAGTGAGAGACTTCGTCATTTAACAAAGAACTTAATCAGATCCTTCTAGGAATATTGGGAGTTGATATTGGACTGAAAGTTGAGGCTTATTCCTACAGACACTGAACTGGTGCTCTGCCATGTTCCAGAAGGTACCTCTCTGAACATAGCCCAAGTGCACCACTACAAGGTTACCAGAAATGTATTTGCTTACTGTTAGATTTGGATGAATTGGTAACAAGGAATCGAATCACAGCCATGGCACACAGGGTCATCATGCTGCAGACACCAAAAAGGAAACCCAACAGGGCATAATATATGCAAGATGCATCTCCTCCCAGCCATGCGTGGTTCCAGGCAGATGCAATGGCCAGAGGATACATGCTGATTGCCATTCCAATATCTGCTACTGCTAAGTTGGCTGTAAGCAGTTCTGGTGACTTCAGGAGGGAAGAGCGTTTCACAGCTGTAGCAAGGACGGCTGAATTTCCAAGGATTGTCAGGATGGCTGGAAGAGAAGAGTCAGCAGAAACAATAATATCACATAGCAAGCACACCTGTGAAAACCATTGACTATATAAAGGATGTGGAAAATGCCAGTTGCTAGCCTGGGACTAACTTCAAGAAGACAGGACAGACTGGGAGACTAGCCAGAATTCAGCACCTCCAAGGCCAGCACTGTGCTGATGCTTTGAAACACACCAGTGTTTATCTGCTCTGCCCTGCTATGAAACCTTGTTCTTTAGCTTATTGCAAGGAAACCAGTTCTCTTAGCAGATGGGAAATCCCACCTGGATGGCTTTTCTGAGAGCTGCTACACAGCTCAGCATCCACTGTTTTATTTCAGCCAGCTCTTAGGTTTCAATTCTTGCCTCCCTGCCAGGCACGGATTTTCCAGTCAGGCTGTGTCTCCATTATGGACTTGCTAGAGCAAATTTCGCTTTGATTTCCTGTTCACAGCCTCCTGTAGTGCTAGCCAGCCTTACCAACCAGAGGAAATTTCATCCTATGAATAGCAGGCCATATCTTGTCCCTTCAGAGAAAGGCTCAGGTTGGAAGGGACCTTAGAGATCATCTACTCCAACCTCCCCACCATGGGCAGGGACACCTCTCAACTAGGCTCAGCTGCTCAAGACCTGGACTTGAACACTCCCAAGGAGGAGGCAACCACAACTTTCCTGTGCAACCTGTTCCAGAGTCTCACCACCCTCAAACTGAAGAACTTCTTCCTGAAATCCATTCTAAACCTACTCCCCCTCAGCTTCAAACCATTCCCTGTTGTCTTATTGCTAGACACACAAAAAGTCCCTCTACAGCCTTCCTGTAGGATCCCTTCAGGTATGGGAAGGCAGCTCTACGGTCCCCCTGGAGTCTTCTCTTCTCCAGGCTGAACAACCTCAGCTCCCTCAGCCTATCCTCATAGCAGAGGTGTTCCAGCCCTTGGATCATCTTTGTGGCCCTCCTCTGGACTTGCTCCAACAGCTCTGTCCCCTTCTTATAATGGAACAAATGACATGGCAGCACAGAGACACTGCCATATGACCATGCTACAGCTCTTCACTTCTATATCACACCTGTTCTCCTGTCGCCCTTGTCTCACATGAATAGCCCACACACCTTTGCTCCCCTCTCTAATAGTATCTTTCACAACATGCTATCAAGTAAAACAGACCTATGTGCCTTAACTTTTCCTGGTAATATCCCCACTTCTCCTTCCTACTGAAGGCCTTCATCTGACCTGACTGCTTGTCCTATTCCTCCAGTTGGTGCTCTCCACTTCCCAAAGCCTTCCTTCTTTGCAATGTATGCTCCACCGAAGGCCCTGCACAAGCCTCTGGTACTCTGAGCTGCCTTGATAGTCAACATGCTGGCTAGGCATTTCAGGGTCCTGGCTGGTCAAGGATCAAAATAACTATGTGCCACAGCTGGGATACCCACACTGTGGTCTGAGACAGACCATAGACATTGTTTAGCCAGAGGCAAACAACAGGCCAAAGAATGCTTTGCAAAAGATATGCCATAGAGCTTCAAAGCGTTCATGACAACAGTGCCAAAATTGCACACAGTGAACAATTAATCTTTTTTCTTTCAAGTCAACATTGTGCTGAAGCTACATTTTGATCAAAGATTTTACTGAGATGTCCTCTGAAGTCAGAAATGGACTAGCGAAACTGAAAGAGATTCTGTCAAGTTGCCTTGTCTCTGTGAAAGCAGAAACAACACATTTGCTCATAGATATTCCATAATAAAATGCCCACAGAGGTCTTAATAAAGGTACATGCCACAAAATAGATAATAAATACATTGGCATCAATCAAAAAATGGGTGGAGATATCAAGAGAAAGCCTTAAACAGAACAGAGGAACAAATCTGAGACCCCACATACTTCATTCATTCTCTAACCACACACATTCACTTGGTACCTCTGGATATGCTTGAAGATGTCCCTGAGCTCTCCAGTCATATGTCTGCACAGATAGCAACCCGTGACTTGGTGGGAAGAGCACTCTCCTGCCAAATGACAGCGGCACACTGGGATATCTTTAGGCTTCAGGAGGAGAAAGAACCTACTTATCTTTCCTCTGTGATAGCTCAAACCACTACAGAAGAGGTGGGAAGTTGTTCTTAGTCTTTCCATCAAGACATCCAGAACCACCCCTCCTTTTACTGTGGCATATGGTATTCCCTCCATCCTGCTACCCATGGTGCTGCTGGATGTCATGGGATGGAACAGTGAACTGCATCCATGTATTTACTTTTGTGGGAGAAAACTGCTGGCATCCTGACTTGCATTAAAAGACAAAACCCTTCACTGTTCTGCAGGCAGTGACTTTTCTCACCCTGAGTTGTACTCTCTGGTGTCAGCACAACTGAGGGTACAGCACAGTGCAGTTCAGGGAAACATGTATGTGAATAGAGATGAAGTGCTAAAGCCCAGTGTTGCTGTCCAAAGCCTCTATTAAAGCACATAAAACTACATGCTTGCCTTTCTTAAATGCATCTCACCCCAGGTTTTCAAGTGAGCTGGAGGGAGGAAGGTACTTGCATCGCAGCAAAATGCAGTTGGACTGCATGGCTAAACTGATTCAGCTCCTTTCCAAATCTGCGCCACCAGTAAACACACAGTAAACTGGGTACACACAACAAACAGGCAAGGAAGAAACCACTCTGATAAAGCCATTCTGGAGCAGACTGGTGCATATCCCCACTTGTATTTCATTGTGAATCTGCCTTCAGCAGGGCAAACCAGGCCATTATAAAATCCAGAACTGCTATTTGTAAACCCTCTGCTGTTTTATACTGATTTATCCTACCAAGACACAGGTGCTCCTCATGCATAATGAGAAGATCAAAGTCCCTCTCCCCTGATAAGTCTTATGAAATAGGCTGCCTTGTGTCTCAGTTCATAGAGCTGAAATGCCAGCATAAGCAGTAGACAACTTATTTTGAATACTGATGATGCCACAGAGGCAAACTTCTGCCAGTAATTCTTAAGCATCGAAATGAAAGATTGCAAATCTGAGAGCAGAGATTAATTCTGCATCCAACTGACTCAAAGACAAGAAGCAGGAACCACTGTGGAAACATTTTCTATCATTTCCCTCCAGCTTTCTCTGGAGCTGCTGGTGCTGATTACAGCACAGACAGGGCATCCCTCCTGTGTCTGCTCCTAGGCTTGAAGCAAACAAGCAGGCTATGAAGGCAGAACTCACCTATGATCAGAAGAAAGACTCCAGCTCCATAGTCCACTAATGGGTGGAGTTTGGAAATATATTGCTCTTCCATTGTTCCTTGTGGAAGTGGGTGAAAGTTTTAAATCAAAGATGAAGTGACCATAAGAGCAGAGAGACCCTTTCCCATAGTCTGCTGCTGCAGATGTGAGCCAGGCAGCTGGGTGATGTCAGTGTGAAGGGACCCTTCTGCTTCCTCCTCTCTCCCTCCCTCTCATGTAGCAGGGGAGAAGCCTGGAGTGAGAGAAAAGCTCCCTCCCTGGGGAGACAGAGTGAAAGCCCGGCAGAGCCACTGCCAGAGTGATCCCGCCTGCCTGGCTGGCGGAGCATCTCTCCACCCACCCCCTCCTCACACCACTCTGCTCCTTGGCTTGTCAACTTCACAATGCAAATCCCCTCAGACTGTCCTTGCTGAGCTACAACAATTGTCATTCAAACATCTGCAGCCTTGGGAAACAAAACTGGGCTGAGGGATCCAGCAGGATAAGGAAGGTTAGGAGTTACGTCTTCCAGCTTTATGGCTGTTTATGGGAAATACAAGGTCGAGGTGGGAGGATCTCTGTGATAAAGTATAGGAGGAAAACTGTTTGCTGCACGGGTTCAAAATGGTCAATGTGGCATCATCGAAGGCAGGATTCTCAGAGCTGCTCCAGTGCAGAACTGGAGGATGTTCAGTCTGGTGTGCACAGCTGCAGAGCACCACAGCAGAACCAAGCTCTGAGTTCACTCTAGTGACACTCAAATGTTTTCACCTGTCAAACAACCACAGCAACACCTCACAATCAGGTTTAGCTTCTCCTTGTAACTCCTGAGCCTAAAATCATCATAATACTGTTTCAGACTTTATAAGCAATGCTGTTTCACTCCAGGATTCAAGCACATGTTCAGGCTCATCCATCAGCTTACACACACAGGTCTAGATTTTGGTGCACACAATTTGCAACGCCGCTAACGTGCCTTTTAGCCTAGGCAGCCATACCATACAAATGGCATCTGAACTCTCCAATTTGGTGCTGAAAGGAGCTCTGGCTCTAAAAGCTGTCAATGTATTTTGCGATGAACAGCTATGCATAACAAAAAAATCTGCAGCAATAATGGTGGTTGAATATTGGTCATTAGCTAGATCTTCAAAGTGAACCAATCTCACAGAAGTGCTGCTCAGTGTATAATTAACACTTCAGATAAAATTCCTGTATCTGGGGCCATGGCCCCTGTGATGGTTTGAAACTGTCTTTTTAATTTTTCCTTGCAAAGTTCAGAACAGAGAAAGTGAAAGAATGTAAATAAGTCACTATTGGGTGTAAGAAAGCAAAATAACGATTGTTCTAAACACTTCCATTGGATAGATAGAAATGTTTAAGAACTATTACCCAAAACAAAGTAGGCACTCTGCACATTCTGCGTTCGGCAGTGGGGGCAGTTGCTGGGCTGTCTGGTTGCTGTTTCTTCTTCTCTTCTGGCTGAAGATAACACACACTGACCTTGGCAGCTAAGTTAACAACTTTCTGCTTAACTAACTCTGCTTCTCTGTCCAGGGGGATCTGGGGGGGAAGCTCCTGGGAGAGGGAGGCCCCTTTGGGAGGGTCCCCTTGGGGGGAAGCAAAGGGAGATCAGTTGTGCTTTTCTGTTGATTGTATATATTTGTGAATGTTGTGAATTTTGTATATTTGTACATATTCATTTCATTTCATTGTAGATTTTAGACTCTGCTTGTAAATACAGCTTTTCATTTGCTTCCAGACTGGGCTAGCCTGGTTATTGTCGGTGGGGGGGGGAATTTCAGCTCACACCAACACAGCCCCACACTGAGGTTACCCATTGTCAGCATGCTGGGTGTTAGGAATGTTGTTCTCAGTAAATTGGCCTCCATCATCGAGCAGCAAACTTGGGTACCATGTTCAGCACTAATCTGCTGTCACAGACAAGTTTTATTTGTAAAGAAAACTGAGTATTACTAAGAGTCAAGTGGCTTCATCAGTCCACAGCAATGTTCTAGTTCCCAAGTTCTGCTACTAAGGAGCTGAATGTAGGCAGAGGACAGCAAAAGGGAATGTCTATTTTTATCTGTCATAGAATTATCAGAATGGAGCTTTCAAGAGATGCTGCATTCAAATTATTTCCATCCTCAGAAAGTACTTCCCTGTGCTAAGCTACTTCTTAGCTAAGGATGACTTATGTGTAGTCAATTCAAGTGTTTCTGAACAATTCCTCCAACCCATGTAGCTCCAAAGTCTATAGAAATGCAACGGAGCCTGCATATATTCATGGCATAGATAAGTACTAGGAGATGGAACAGCCCACTGTTTTTTTCCAGAGGTTATAAAATTCTAATGTAATGACAGAAATTGCTGTCCTGAAAAATCTCAACAGGTAAGACCAAAAGATTGTGAGGTTTCTGTTTAAACTGGATAGCTAGGAAGGCTGATGTTACCTACCAGCTGGAAGCTACCTCTGATAAGATAGACAAAAGAAAAAACTGCCAGGACAAACTTAGACTCTTATCTGAGTGAAAAGAAAATGTTCCAAACCTTGATCAATGAAAAGAGCATATAGGAGCACAGAATCACTGAGGCATGAAGTCTCCTCTGAAGACCATCTAGTTCAAGTCTGCTGCTGAGAACAGGATCAGGTACAGTAGAGTGCTCAAGACTGTTGACTGGGTTTTGTATGTCTCCAAGGATGATGACTCCACAACAGGTGGAGCTCCTCTGTGGAGAACTTATTAGATGATCAGTGCAAGTGTCCACCATCAAATGTCCCTTGGCAGCAGATACTCACCTGATGTGGATGTGGTTGGTTGTTGCAATACTTCTGAAGTCCTGGGTGTATCAGGACTTGTGAGTATCAGCAAGTGAGTATCAGTCTAGTGTAGAAGGTAGGATATATACAATTTTAATTCTAAAAGGAAGTTCTACCAGAAAAGGCTGAAAAAGAGCAGATATGATGTCTTAAAAACATGCCTAGTAATGAGATTCTTGATCACTTGATTAAATGAAGTATTGATTTGGGGATTGGACTAGATCACCCTTAAAGGTCCCTTCCAACCAACATTCCATGATTCTATGGAATCAATGTAGTCTGGTCAAGAATGAGAGGTTATTCTTCTATCCCAGTTTGAGGAAGAAATGTGTGCTTGGATCAGCACACAGTAAATCCTGAGACAAAAAATAGAAGATTGCTGCATTCTGATAATGAATCCAGTACAGTGCACATGAACCCATAATACTGGTAAAGTAAGCTGCAGAGATGCTGCAATTTTTTCTCCTTGTTAAATTCACAGTGCCAGTTTCTGGCACTGTTTTGGGCTGGGCCAGCTAGTACTGTTCTAAGTCACTCCCAGGCACAGGTCAGCTAAGATGGGCACAGGACCTTTCCCAAGTAGGCTGTAAGGTCGTCAGTTTTGAAGACAAAGTGACACTGTCTATGGTACAGATCTTGCCCACAGGTTTTGCTCTTACCCTGGGTGCCAACCTTTAGCTGAGAAATGGATTCTTGAGGTGCCATCATTAGATGAAAAGTGACTGTTTTAAAGGACTGTTAAGTGCTCAAATACAGCTTGTAATTCTGACAGAGAAAAACCTCTCAAAATTTTCCTAGCTTGTGCTACATAGTTAGCTTACCTGACATGACCCAATCCAAGCCAGACCTCCTGCTTACCCACTTGTTGCATGGTCTGTCCTCTCACTACTGAAATAAGACATTAAATTTCTTCAGGCAAGCAAAGAGAAACCAGAGGCAAGATTAAAACATTTTGCTGAGAATTTAATTACTCTCTGGAGACTTCACTGGCAACATAAGAAACCTAGTCCTCTTCCAACTTTTGTGGGCACCTTAGATTACACTATGTGGATGTTTCATGCTGGTTTAGATGGCATTTCATTTATTGTGAAACCCTGAACTTAGCATTCAGATGGGTAGGATTACATCAACCATTCAGTTACAAAATAGAAGAAAATAAAATAAATGATTAAAACCAGAAGAGTTGACTGATCCCAAATCCAGTTCATTACTCATGTTGTTTAACAATAACAAGTTGTCCCCAGCATGATCCTTCTGCAACTCAGATCAATCTAGATTATCTGTTTACAACCAAAGCACAGTCAAAGTTTATACATCTTGACAGACTCGATTTTGTGAGATCATATTTCAGATTTTTCTTTTTTTGGTGAAATTTCCTTTCAATTTAAGAAAGTACTCTTTAAACCAAACAGATGGAAGAATGAAATTGCTACCCAGTCACTTCTGAAGTTATGTGAACTCAACATGAAAACATATATACATATTTGGTGTAAATACATACAAGTTCCTGTTATTGATGTAAAAAAGGGCTATGAATCTATGTCTATACCCCCAAGAAAGTTCATGCCTATCAAAAAACAGTTCTGCATCATTTAGAAGAGGATGCTCTGACCAGATCTGCTCTTCTGTGACAGCTGAGATTTCAAACTGAGCAGAGTACTGCAAACAGTCTATTTGAACAGTCTTGTCTGTGCACTTTCTCCTTGCATCAAGTGCCTTGATGCACTCAAGCGTTTTCATTAACAAATGACATCTTTTCCAAACTCCTTGGAGGAGACCACTTCATGTTATCCAGGAGTTCCTACAACTTCTTTTTATTTAAATATTATGCTATTTCTGCAGTCTTACTTTTTTTGGAAGCTCATCTTTGAGCTGAAACCTGTAGCTGAGATTCTAGCTTTCACCTCCATTTATGAAAATCAGAACCAGCATTTAAATTGCATTCTCAGAGTCTGGTCATGAAGTTGTATTCTTTCAATAATCAAATCTTGTTTAAGCTGGTATTTTCAACCACAAGCATAGTAATTTGTAAATTGTTTTCTTCTGGATGTCTGCACTGATTTGCATGTTATTGCCTGAGGGGTAATTTACAAAGTCTAAATTTGGTCTGGGGACACTAACTTCCCTAGCTTCCCTCTACAGTAACTGAAGGTAGCTGCCCCTGTTGAAGAATCCATTGATGAAGGATCAATGTATTTTGCTCTTTCACTAAATCGAATTTTACATATAATACTTGACTGTTGGTTAAGCCAGTCAAAGAGAGCACAGCCCTCCACCACAGCAGTTAGAGACTCACCAAGAAGAATTGAGTTGCAGTTGTTATTCCAGTAGTCCACAGTCAAAAATGGACTCCAAACTCAAGACCATCTTGTACCTACAGGACTGAAAGATGATTTTAAGAATTATTACAGTATTTATATTCTTCACTTTTAAAGAGTTGTTCAATGTGACTTTGAGGTGAATTTGGGGCAGTTTGAGGTGAGAGGAAATAGTGGTTTAACACTAAATGAATCACCACTGACTAAGATAAAAGGAAATAATAATTTGTACAACTTCCACTTAAGGACTAGTCAAGTATATCATGGAACTGAAGCCAGGAGTGCCCATGTATTGAACAACAATGTTATTATCTGTTTGTAACCATTGATACCCCTTCTACACTGGTGAACAGGAGAGGACAAGATGTACAGTTGAGAGGAAAGTCATGCATGGAGTAACGACATATCGTATCCCTGACATAACAGCCAGCTCTTTTCAGTTGGGCAATAGGCTGACCTCTCTGGGACAACTTTTTTAAAGTCTTTTTTTTTCCCCACAGTTCCCAAATGTGAAATGAAAGGCAGTAATCTAAAAAGCAATATGAAAATAAGACAAAGCAGAAACATAGCATGGGGTGGGAAGGGAAATATGGTAATGAGATTTGAAAAGGTTAATTCAACATGCATGTATGAAGCATATTACAGCTATTTCTCTCAAAGATGTGAGAAGACAGACACTAATGCTCTATGAGTGGAAAGGAAATGGCACCAAAGGTGCTAACATAAAATGAAGACTATCGTAATGACATCAGGACCAGAGAAGAAAAAAAAAAATGTATTGCCCACAGTGTGGAATTTAACAATGGAAACCTGCTTGCATTTGATACAGTGACAGTGTTCCCAGACCTCACTTTAATAACAGCATAAGCAGCACTAATCCTGTAATTGTCAGGGTTTCAAAGACAAGTTCATGTTCTGTAATGCTGAAAATTGCACAAATGAGGGGTAGCTTGCTTTGCAGTTTAAGTAATTTTTCAATCATTTACTGACAGTAGTTTTTGGTAGCAAGTTCCACTGAATTTTCCTCTGCATTTTGGTCTTGCACTCCATTTATTCATGGTTCCTCTGTGTCATTCAGACCATGAGAAGAACTCATATGATATGTAGAATGGACTACTCAGAACTCCACCACCACCAGAACATTTCCGTGCAGTAGCTCTGTGTCATCCTCTGCACACTTCTAGACAGATTTCATTCAGGAGTCCTAAAGAGAAGGACAAACTGGGAAGCAATACACTGCAGCCACTGCACTCACCAAAATGCCAGTGAACTGGTTGAATCATTTAAGACACTGGTTCTGTCTGCCTGTAGCATGGTGGCAACAAAGACTTGACTGTCTGTCATCCTAAGCTCAGAAGTGTCCTGGGAGCAGCAAGACAGCAAACATGTCACTGGGAGTCAAAGGATCATAGTGTGTAGGATTGGAGCCATACCTGTTCAGATCCCTCCAGCAGCACTGGAAGCAGGAAAGCCAGATCTTCAGAAGTCTATCCAGCTTCAAGACTAGCCCCAGCTCTTCTCCTTAGTCTATTTTTCATATGACCCATCGCTGGTTTAGACTCACTCCTTCCTCTTTGGAAAGACAAAACTCAATTCTCTCCCCTTTGCAGGGAAATTCAGAGAAATTCAAATACTTCTCACATGCTGAGAAGTAGCACTCCAACAGCACAGGTGAAACTGGTCCTCCTCTTTGTTCCTTAACTTTGATAGCAGCACTAGGATCTGGACAATAAATATTACCCAGTGCTGCCTCTGGTAGATTCCACTGATTGCATTCTTGCTTGTGTTGGTGTGGTATGTCTCAGTGAAGGAGGGAAAGGGGGGGGTTGTTTTGAGGAGAGCTTGTTAGAATTATTTAAAGGCAATCATAGGCAAGGTTACCAGAGTGGAAGACAAGAAAACAATGTATTTTTACTGCCTTTGGAGACAAAGCTGAAGTACAGATTGATAGTCTTTATCCAAATAGTGACTGTCTACAGGAGTGAACCTCCAAGGTGCATCCACTTCCGTTCTCTCTTTCAGTCTCTCCACAAAAGCAGGAATACAAAAGACCAAGGATGTGATATCAAAGCAAGTATGGCTGTGTATCCAGCGCAGACAGACAGTGGAGCAAGGTTCAAAAGTGCAATCCTATGGCACTACAGATAAACTTGATGGTAGTGCTCTGGCCCTGCTATTGCCTATTGTGTGGTAGTCATCTAGTCCCTTCTTCCTTCTGCTTCTGATGTATCCACTGATACTGTACATTTTTCAAGGTCTGACTGATGTACTATTTCTGATCAGGGTCTGGTAACAATGCAACTCCATTATTGGCTTGTGCCTCTCAACAACAATAGTTTTAAGAAGGAGGCCAATTTTCTTTCACATTATGATTTGGCTAATTCTGTTCTTACTAATTTCTAAATGGACCCATAGGGAATTCAGAAATACCAGACTGTAACTTACTAAGAGGGAAAAACAGCCAATATTCTGAATCCTGTAAAAATGTAGCGGAAAACATGGGTGGATATTCATGGAGATGTTTCTCTCAGATAGAAAAGAAAAAAGATTCCTTGTTCAATCTGGAACATGTTTAACAGAAAAAGAAGACAGAAAGATTGGGGAGTAAAGGTGCAACAGAGACTATGACAACAAAACTCTTATTAGGTGGAATGAGGAAGACAAAACTTCTGTTCTATGGTAAGCTGTGGTGACACCAACAGTACTTTTTAAATTACTCTGTTATGGACAGCATTCAGCATAGCTGTCTGCTTGGCCGCTACTAATGCAGCAACCCACTGCTAAGGCAACTTTGCTGGATCCTAACCTCATGTGAAAGATATTGCTCAGTTTAACAGTCCTGAGTCACAGGGAAGGCACTAGAAGCCTCATCTCAAGACCCTGTGTCACTTTCAAAGTCTTTATCAAATTTGCAATACCATGTTCAGGTCTCTTTTTAAGCCTCATTAGATGAGGCTTCCGAACTTGAAGTGGCTTATAAATATGGCAGAGTAGGATTGTGAGGCAATGGAAAGAAACTATTTTACTACTTCCACAATATTATTAGATCATATGCATTAGCATTTTAATTGCTTGAGTTTTCCAAGTTAATTGCAGCTATATGTTGCTCTCAGCAAGCATATTCCACACCTCTGTGTTGGGTGGTGCTCTAGTTTACTTCCTGGCACTTTGCTCCCTCTTTGCAGTGATGTAAAATGCCTTTTGCAGAGATGTAAGAGATCTCTAAGCAGCATAACATAATTCCCACAAGTGTTATTAACTTGCAGTCAGGTGCCCTGCTCGCTGCTCTTGGTACTTGACAGGAAACAAAAGCGGGATCAGAGGGTCAGTTAAATATTCAGTGAATGGTCCCCATATTTGCATGGAGAAACTTCCAGCTTTTCCCTCACATGTTGAAACAGTGCTCAGCTAGGCTTTGCTAATATTGAGTTCTCCCTCTGATTGTCTTCCAAGGGGTACTCTACAGTGAAAAGCCAATAAGAAGACAAAAGGCTTCAGAGTAAGTTCTGCATCACTGCAGCCTTTTGCAACTCTAGGTAGTTATGACAATTTCTTCTGCTGATTAATAGACTGCTATACATCAGAAAATATTGTCTCACTTTTAAGACACTGGTTTAGATTATTCTGTAAGAGACCATCCTTATAAACAGCAACAGCAACTGTGAATACTTTTTGCACTCAATTACACTGAATAAACAGAGATGAAGCCAGCCTCAGAAAAAAAAAAAGTCAGTCTTGTCACAAGGGCCCTGGGGAGTGCTGGATTCAGTTCCTTGCCTTGCCACAGTCTTCCTGTCTGCTTTATGGCAACAGATTAATTCTTTCTGTGCCTTAATACCACAAAATTAAACTATGGATGTCAATAAAGCTCTCTTCTTCATATCTTTTAAATTGCTAGCACACTTCTCAGCAGAGTTTGGCCTGTGCAAATCAGCACATCTCTTGGGCAGTGTCTAGACATGACTCAAAGAATATAGCACACCAGGGACCATTCCTGGTGGGCAGTTTCCCTGCCATGTTGGGAAAGGAGAAGTTTCAGGTATATAGATTTGAGCTATGCTATGCCACCTGCCCTGCTGCTCAGAGCACAGCTGATAGCTTGTTTTACTCACAGGAGCACAGATCTTGGGGGCAAAAGGGGCTTGTTGAGCTTACATCAGCACAAGGGGAAAAGGCTGCTGTGGCACTCTGGCTTATCTGGAAATGAAAATGCTTGCCATGTGGAGAACTGCTCCCCAAGAGTATTTTCTAGTTGATCTGTGTTGCAAACATATTCCTTTGTTTGTGTCATTTCCTCATTAGGAGAGAATCTCTGTATTCATTCCGAAGGGAAAATTCTAGGCCATCTTTATCCATTATGGTTATTTAGAAAAACTCTGTCAGGATGAATACAACAGGCACAAAAAACCATGAGGGAAATAAAGAACCATAATTATGATGCTTTTTTCACTCAATTTCTCTGATACTGACTTGTGACCACATGCCACAAGTGGAGCTGACAGGATAGTATTGGGCTATTTTTGCTTGTAACTGAACATATTAAAATATTTGTCTGTCACATGTACTCAAATGGATTTTATAACCCTAACATAAGAACATAATTTATTTCAGCTAAATAAAACTCTTCAACAGTTTCAGATCTGGCCATCCAGGTTTCTTCTAGCCAATTGTGAAAGGCAGCCTGAAAGGCAGCCATTAGTTGCCATTTGGAATTGCCTATTGACATTACAGGGAGCCCAGAGAGGTGTCTTAAACAAGCCAATTAGTTTGAGGTGGCTGGATCAGGTTGAGCTGAATCCTGTCCTGATGGACTTATCCTAAGCAACACAACAAACCTATAGAAAAGGATGAACTGGAACGCAGGCATTTCAGATCTTGAGTTAAGACTTCAAACATTGCATATAATCTCCTTGCTTCCATTGTTACCAAAACCTGAAAATTCCTCACATCATGTAACATCCAAGAATCTTGCTTGGTGTCTAAAATGAGAAAGTATTTTAGCCATCCAGCTTCAGTACTATTTTTCCAAAGGTTTTAAATTACCAGTTTCTTCCTGTAGAAACACAACCATGACAATGATGTTATTACTATTTGAATGGTCCCAGTTTGACCATGAAAGTCATATCACACTGACCTGGACAATAGGGGGAACATGGCTTTGCCACTTGGTTGTTGCAAAAAATTGTTAGCACCTGTAAGGCTCTGCTAGTAAGGCAATAGCATGTCCCCTGAGGTTTTTTTTTCAGGCAGAAAAGAGGAATCTTTTCCAGAAAGCAAAAAGTAAGATTGGAGCAGTAGGGTGAATAAAAGTACAAGTATTGCAAAAGCACCCACAATGCCACAGAAATAAGACAAATTCTTAAACTTCATATTTACTCTCCAAAATCTTTGCTTGCCCCAAAAATGACAACATCTTTTCATGATACTTACTGTTACTTGGTGAAGTTTCAAGCTTCAGTAATACAGGTCTTTTTATCACTTCGTCACATAAACATCTCTGCCTGTCTGGCAGAGAGGAAGAATATGCAGTTTTATCCCAAAAGTTTAGTTTACTTTGAATTCTTATCAAAGATTTTTTTAGTACCCTCATCACTAGAGGTAGTTTGTTTAATCCACCAGACTTGCTACTGAGATGAGGGCTTCAGAGTGGTCAAAGGATGAAAAGATAAAGATCATATGCCAGGGAAACAGTCATTGATGGATGCACATTCTGGTTACAGCTCTCTAAATGCCAGTTGCCCACAGAGATACTTTACAGCACAGTCAGAGACAGGCTCTCTCCATGTAAAACACCACCACAACTCACTTCAGCTGGGGGTGATCTGCCCTTCACAGATCATAATAAAAACCTACATTTTAAAACAGGTTCTCTAACTTACTCCTGTCTCAGTGAGCCACCACAGACCAGTGGCAGCCTTGGATTAGATGGGCAAAGTGATTAAGTATTGATTTCCATGATAATGAAGACCGTGGACTAAATCAACCAAATCAGAGCAAACTGATACTGAGGGAAGGGATTGTTGTGCTAACATATACTAACAAGATAGCACACATACAGCCTTTACAACTGCATTAGCCTATGACTTACTTTGTTCCACCAGCTCTGCTGCAAGACCTTTGGCAAAACATTAATAAAAACAAAAGGACAATGTTATTCTGAATTGTGGCACCCAGCTGTTAAACTAATGTATACCAAAAGCTTGGGGTTTCAAAGCCAGTGGAAAGATTCCCATAGACCTCAGTGGGCTGTGAATAATTCCCAAATGGAAATGAAGCTCTGGTTCCAGTAGTTGTTCTCATCTCCATGCAGATTAGTCTTGAGTCAGATCCCCTATCAGCTATAATGTTTGTTGGATGATAAACCTATTGGCTGCTGATAAGGAGTTGCACATTGAAGTGAGGATGGGATGAGTTATAATGATCCCATTGGACATCTACATCTAAGATAATCACTCTCTGCTTCTCTGATACTCAATGGACAGAAGTCTACGAAGTGGACAGATGACACTAAATTGGATGGGAGTGTTGATCTGGTTGAGGGTAGGAAGACTCTGCACAGGGATCCATAGGCCAAGGTCAGTTGTATGAGGTTCAACAAGGCCAAGTGCCAGGTCTTGCACTTGGGTCACAACAACCACAGTACAATGCTACAGTCTTGTGGCAGAGTGGCTGGAACGTTGCCCAGCAGAAAAGGACTTGAGGGTGCTGGTTGGCAGCTATCTGAACATGAGCCAGCAGCGTGCTCAGGTGGCCAAGAAGGCCAACAGCATTCTGGCCTGGAGCAGCAATGGTGTGCCCAGCAGGAAGTGATCGTGCCCCTGTATTCAGCACTGCTGAGGACACACCTGCAATACTGTGTTCAGTTTGGGGCCTGTCACTACAGAAAAGGACATTGAGGTGCTGGAGTGCGTCCAGAAAAGGGCAACAAATCTGGTGAAAGGTCTGGAGATCAGATTTTTATGAGGAGCAGATGAGGGATTGTTTAGCTTGGAGAAGGGGAGGCTGAGGGGAGACCTCACAGCTTTCTACAACTCCTGGAAAGGAGAATGTGGTGAGGTAGGTGTCACTCTCCCGTGTATCAGGTGATGAGAGGAAATAGCCTGAAACTGTGCCAGAGGAGGGTAGGCTTGGGTATTAGGAAAAATTTCTTTACAGAAAGAGTGGTCAGGAATGGGTTGCCCAGGAAGGTGGTGGAGTCACTGTCCCTGGAGGTGTTCAAGAAATGCATGGACGTGGCACTTTGGGGCCTGGTTTAATGGTCATGGTGCTGTTAGGCTGACAGCTGGACTCAATGATCTCAGAAGCCTTTTGCAACCAAAACAATCCTATGATCCTATGATCCCAACTCAGCATTTCATCTGCAAGTCATCACTCCAAAATGGACATCTAAAATAAGTCAAACCACTCATACTGTGAATGCCTGTTTCTTCCCATTGACAATGGGGGGAGCCTGAGGTAATTTCTCAGATTCAGACATTGACATGTGGTTGGAAGAATTTCACCCCAAACATCTTCATTAGATAAGTTTTCAAAAATATTGTATTTTTATATCTGATTGCAAAATCAAACAGCTAAACCAATGCAAAATCCCAGTGGAGACAGGTTCAGGTAAACCCAGTCAGCTTTGAGTTGTCTTGCATGACCTGTAGAGCTATGCCTCAACAGGATTTTACATTATCAAGTCAAAAATACATTTACTTTTTTCAGTGACAAAATAGCCTTTGATGTACCTTGCTCTTTTTACATGTTCTAGAGGACAGGTCTAAAACGATCTCAGGTATATTCTAAAGATAGTGATATTAAATGGACAAAAACTTTCAAATTATTGCCATTACTTTGTTCTCAGAAAGCTCTCATCCCACTGCTGAACAGTATAGCGTGAAATTCCACATCAAAATCAAACCTAAATGTACATGCCTACAGCAGTCAAGGCTCCCATTGTACTTCCTAGAGAACTCATCAATACAGGCAATAGAGACTGGAAAGCAATTCACCTCTCTAAATATAGGTATCTACTTTAGAGTGAGTGGGATTACATTCTAAGCTCTGTAGACTGTAGTAAGTTCCTCTCCAAACCAGGAATTTAGCTACCAGCTCCAATGTAGTCACTATACAAACACCTAAAATTAGGTAATTGCAGCTGAATCCCATCCACTGGAAACTGCACACTTGGTTTCTCATTAATAACATCCTTACCTGGACCATATCCTGAAAGGATATAGTCTGATGAGATATGCCATATCCTGGGCCACTAGGACAGGTATGTCAGGATATAATAAACTAATATAAAGGTAAAAAGAACCCAAAATAAGGTTTGAAATAAGTTGTTTTGAAATGAAATGTTCTGTTTGCATACAGATACATACATATATGTATATGTGTGTGTTTAAGCAAATTTTTAAAGTGATAGTTTTCAAAATGGGCAGGAAAGCTTTTATACTTGTGGTTTACTCATGCTGGGAATGAAAATAGCCATGAAATGGAAATGCTGAGTTTCAGACAGCTCAAGAAAATTTGATAAAGCCCTGCAAAGATGAAGTGTAGAACATCTTTAGCACAACCAAAACCATAAACTGGCTCCACAAGGGAGCCTGTAAGTATGACTGCCAGTCTTTGTTGTGCTGGTTTGTTTTGCTTCCACCAGATGTTTCTTGGATCGTAGTCCAGACACACCAATATAAAGCTTCTCACAAAAGTACTCAAAACATTGCATATTTGAAAAGTGCTATTCAGAAACACAGCTTCTAATGTGGCACCTACCCTCTAAATGTTCATGATTGTCAGCAGCTATTAAAAACAAGACTAACAATGGCTATTCCCATAATAGCTGTATTTTGAAATCTCAGAGCACTTTGTGAACTTAACAGTAAGTGATGTATGGACTCATTTAATGCAGTTCTCTGGGGCAAGAGCTAGACTTCTGTTTTCAAAAATCTCTAAGTTTTCATTTCAGAAGTTACCTAGAAACTATTCTCAACCTCTGAAAGAGTGGGATGATTTCTTTTTAATGAGTGGCAATAGGCAAGACTTCTCTCTTCTGCCCTAGAAAGATGCTATAAGAGTTCAAGGTACTGCAGTATCTGGCAGAGGAACCAATGCAAGGAGACAGCATGGGCTGCAGAATTGTCAGTGCAATAAACAACATTAACTGCCTTCTGTGTTTCCATTGATACAGCACTAAGCTGGCACCTGGGACACCAGGACCATGTTCCATTTTTCTGTTTAGGCAAGAGGGTCCTTGTGTTTTCTTTTCATGAACAAATGATAGGGTGAAAGGCAACAGCCTCAAGTTGCACCAGGGGAAGTTTAGATTGGGTATTAAAAGAAATTTCTTCACTGAAAGGCATACCAACCATTGGAATAGGCTCCCCAGGAAACTGGCCAAATCCCCATCCCTAAAGGTGTTTAAAATATGGAGAGATATGGTGCTAATGGACATGGTTCACCACCAGACTTCATAGTGTTAGATAGTGCTTGGACTCAATGATCTTAAAGGTCTTTTCCAACCAAAGCTGTTCTATGATTCTCCATCTCTAAAATGAGATCTCTCCTTTGTAATATCTTTCATGAGAAGCCTGACTAATAGAAAAAGGGTTTGGTTTGTCTCTGAGTGAAGCACAGCTACTCCAGGGAAGTTTAGCTTAGGAGAAGTCTGTCAGTGTGACCTTTGCCACTTCTGGAATATGCGCTAAAATAAGGCACAGCAAAGGACCCTGTGGAGAAACACCAAGTGCTGATTTTGCCTGCAAAAGAACTAAGTATTTTCCTATACCTTGCCACAGGTTGGTCTCTGGGGAAGCACCACAAGCTAGTTGCTTAGGACAGTTCAGAGAAATCATGTGTGCCAAGTAAGTTTCTTCCTAGCCCCTTTCCTTGAAAAGCTCCCTCAATTTTGCATTGTATGAACTGCATTTTTCAGATGTGGGTCTCATCTGTGCTTAATTATAACAGAGCCATTGCAAATATAATGCCTTTTGACTGATAAGTCACCCTAGTAAACACCACACTCTAATGAGAAGTCCATATCACTCTGTGAAAGCTTCAATCACTTCCACCATGATGTGTAACTATTGCTTATGCAAGACAATGATGAGGAAAAAAAGAGTATTTTGCACTTGCATTAAGGGAATTTGCTTCAAGCCAGACTTGGTACTCTGCAATATGCAGAGGAAAATCAACTCTGGAGAGAATTTTTGTTTCATTAACAAAATGCCCCTTGTGTTTTTCCATTATTAGAAGTATAACCTAAACTCTTTTAGGATGGAATAATCTAAGCTGAAAGGAAAATACAAAAATAAGCTAGCAGGGACCTGATGTGTTTATTTGGGGAAAGGCTGCAAACACAAAAAGACTTGGCTTCTCCTTTTCCACAATTGTCCACCATTTTCAGTCCTGTCAGCATGAAAAATATAATTGATGTTTGCTATGACTATGAATCAGCTGCAGAGTGAATAATAAATTTGAAAACCAGACAAAAAAACATTTATCTGTTTTGTTTTCTGTTGAGACACTCCTCCCAATTGGAGAATAGTAATCAAATTGACTATAATCCCATAAGCCACATGTGAAAAAGTTTAGGATTTGGAGGGATTTAAAAAGAAATCTAAGTTACTTATATGCCATAGTCAGACAAAAGGTCTTTTTATGTAGTTAAAGAAAATATCCTTTTTGCAGCCCAGCAAAGAAGTTCTAACTCTGAGGTCTCATGTTCTGCATGTACTCATTTAGTTTCTCTTGCTGAGGACTTCAGTGATTACTGAACTAAGCTTCTGAGGAAATTACATGGCTGCATATGGGTGGGAGTCATCTAAGTTAGTCTAGATGCCCTTTACATGCTGCAACAGGTATTTCCAGGTGAAAGACTCATCTTCTTTTAACATAGACATGTAAAGGACAGACAGATTGCACACTAAATTTACCTGTTTCTCTTGTGTCCATAAGAAGGGGCTTAGTTGTCTAGTTTAAAGTAAGCCTTATAGAAGAGTAGATACTTGAGGTAAGATGTTATTCTAACTTGGCAAAAGAAGAGAAAAAGAAGATAGACTCAGGTCTGATTGGTCCAATCTTATTTTGTTGCAACTGTGTTTCTAGATAACTTCACTGGTGCTAGAGATTTTCACCTGATTTAGTAAAGGACTTCATTATCTCTGCTCATTGCCTCTGTTAGTTTCTCTTTCTTGCTCTCTGTACTGGGAAATTGACCCTGGCCCATACTAACTCCTGGAAAGTGCTTTGGAGAAGTTTTAGTCTCCCTTGATCCAAGACTGGCCCATACATTATTAACAATATAGATTGATCGAATTCTATTGTTTTGTGCAGGTGCCTGCTACTGTTTTGTTTGTTGACACAGTCAGAGAGACGGATGGGTAATTTCAAAACAGCACCTGGGATGTAGCAACTCAGTTTTGGAGAGTAAGAGAACTTAACAATAGGACATCACCAGACCACACCAAAACGCCTCTATTCAGCAAAAATCCCTGCCACATGCAAAACCCATATAAAATCCCAACTAAACAACAAAATGCTATCTAGTCAAAAGCAAGCAGAACATTCTCTGTTTTGAGTGAGGGGCATTTGTCATCAAGTGCTGTTTTTCATGTTTTCAGGTTGGTCTTCAATTTCCACACCTGTGAAAAAAACTATTCCATAAATATATCATGTGTAGCTTATTTTATCTGGTGCAGATGTTTTAAGAACATTAGCAAATCAGCAAAACTAAATAAAGGATTATTCATGTTCAGCCAACTGATTGAGCCTGCAGCCAGTGTTATCAATGAAGCCCTAAAGAGAGATTAGCTGACCAAAAGTAGCAGGTAGTCTGCATTGCCTATAGAAAAGTGTTGAGTCATTTGACATGCCCTGATTTATCTTGCCTGGTTCACAGAAGCTATTCTAGAAGTGCTCATTTTGACATGGTATCTGTTGTATCTGCCAGCTCACACAGCTGTCTTACATGCCCTATGGGACTTCAAATGGTACTAGACACCCATGTTTAGGCAACTGATCCATGTCTGCAGTGGCCAATCAGCTTAATTACTCCCTAGGGTCTACCATCTATAACAGGAGCTTAGATATCTGTTGTATTTACAGACACATGCAGTGCAGGTCTCTTAATCTATAGCACAATCTCATTTTAAGGACTTGAGTCAATCCACAGATAGACTTTTAACTTCAGGGCTGATCAATATGACAAAATTAGGATACCTGCTCATGACAGAGCATCATGTCTTCATCAGACCCTGAACTCCACCAACAAAGCTGGTTGCATCCTGTCTGTGCAACATGTATTTTAATCTTATATGCTCCACTGAAGAAAACTTCACACAGAGAGTAAATAATCAAACTCCTTCATTTAAGCAAACGTACCTTCCTTCAGCCATGTGTTAGCCAGCAACAGTTTAGCATCAAGAGACTTATTTTCATGATTAACCTCATCAGTCCACAGACTCTTGTTTTCCCAAACAGTTGACCTTTTTCTACAATATTACTTCTGACAAGTAGTGGGTTCGTTACTCTCTGTGAAACTTGTCAGTATTTTAATGTTCATCCATAAATGATATGGGAGTAGTCATCAACCCTCTTCCTACCTAAACCAGGGGAGGCCACCAGGCCCCCCAACCTTTGTCCCCCCCCAGTCACATGGTGAGCACCATGAGGACTCACCAGTAATGAGAAGAGGATCCTCAGCCCACATAGACTCAGCTTAGGGCTTCTGCCTTTCCTGGGGGGATTTAAAAAGGGAGTGGGTGGGGAGGGCAAAGTGGCCACACCTGGGGTGGGAGGAGACTCCAACAGAGCCCAGGTGCTCTGGGATTTGAGGGGAAAAAGAGAGAAAATGGGGGTGGGTGGGGTGGAAAAGGGGCAGATATGGTGGAAAAGGGGAGATGGTGGTGAAAGGAGGGGATTTTATAAAAAACTTTATTTTCCATAAGTCTTTCATAATGCACAACTGCAGTTCATGGTTTGCTTTGCCTTCACGCAAAAAGAACAAACCCATCAATACTTCATAAAATAAAGTACAATTCAAGGCTGCACCTTGAGTATTTGGTTCAGTTTTGGGCCCCTCAATATCCAAGAAGGACATTGAGTTGCTTGATTGGGTCCAGAGAAGGGCAGCAGGGCTGGTAGGGAGCAGCTGGGGGATCTGTGGTTGTTTGGCCTCGAGAAGGGGAGGTTTGGGGCGAGACCTCATTGCTCCCTGCAGCTCCCCAAAAGGAGGTTGGAGTTAGGTGGGGGTTGGTCTCTTCTCTCTAGTATCAGGTGATAGAATGAGAGGAAGTGGCCTGGAGTTGTGACAGGTGAGGTTTGGGTTGAAGACTAGGAAAGAGTTCTTTGCTGCAGGATTGGTCAGGCATTGGAGGGGGCTGCCCGGGGAGGCGGTTTTCAGTAAAGGTGTGGCCATGGCACTTTAGAACATGGTTTAATGGCCATAAGCTGAAACCATTGCTATACTGTAAGAGCAGAGGTGAGGTACCCTACTAGAGATCAGCTAGACTGAATCACCTTTTAGTGTGTCTTTCCTGATTATGGAAGAACCTACAGAAACTACATCCCTAATATGCAAGCTTTGGCTACAAGACTAAAATGAAGTGGTGTACATGCAGCCCTCTGCCTCTCTATCTGTTTGCACAGTACTTTGCTTAGTGGAGAACAGTATGATTAAAATCTCCAAGTGCTGCTGCTGTGTAAATACTGTTATTGCATCAGCTGTACACCCCACTTTGTATTCATGCTCCTGATTTCTATTAGTAGCTGTGTGTCATTATCACTTGCACAGATACCAGCAGAGCCTGTCAGTTGGAAATGCTGACATATGGCGGTACAAGTCCTTTCTGAGGCATACTGTATACTGTTTAAAACCTTAAGACAAGTATGAACATCTGTAGATGCTTTCAGATTGTCTGCTGGCTCTAGACATCCACTACTCTTAGAAATTTCAGCTACACCTTTTGAGGGTTTGGCATGTAACAGAAATTCAAGATGGAAATATTTAGTTGAGCAAAAAGCCTGAAACCCCAGGGATAAAAGATAATGTCACTTTTAGACTATGAAGAGTCAGAGAATTGCTCCTAGGAAAATAATGTAACAGCAGCTATGGTTTAGCAATTAGAGCAAGAAGAGTTGTAGCTGAACACAGATACAGAAAGCTTGGGCTGGAAATGAAATCAGTAATCTATCAGCTAATGTAAAGAGGAAAATATCTCTAGAAGGGTTGGTCAGAACAATATCAGCTCTATTAGGACTGTGAGCTGCAGTGACACAGAGCTTTATAAGAGCCAGCATGTTGCAATAACAAACCAATACAGTAACTAAATGGTTTCTTTTATTGTAAAACCTGATGGATTGTTGTTTTTCTCATTTTCACACTGCTGGTGACTCTTTTTCTTTCTTTCTTTTCTTTCTTTCTTTCTTTCTTTCTTTCTTTCTTTCTTTCTTTCTTTCTTTCTTTCTTTCTTTCTTTCTTTCTTTCTTTCTTTCTTTCTTTCTTTCTTTCCCTTTCCTTTCCTTTCCTTTCCTTTCCTTTCCTTTCCTTTCCTTTCCTTTCCTTTCCTTTCCTTTCCTTTCCTTTCCTTTCCTTTCCTTTCCTTTCCTTTCCTTTCCTTTCCTTTCCTTTCCTTTCCTTTCCTTTCCTTTCCTTTCCTTTCCTTTCCTTTCCTTTCCTTTCCTTTCCTTTCCTTTCCTTTCCTTTCCTTTCCTTTCCTTTCCTTTCCTTTCCTTTCCTTTCCCCTTTCCCCTTTCCCCTTTCCCCTTTTCCCTTTTCCCTTTTCCCTTTCCCTTTCCCTTTCCCTTTCTCTTTCTCTTTTCTTTCCAGCTTCACTACAGTCATTTCCACAGGGGTGAGAAGAAAACACTTCAGTGAAGAGCTACTCATTGTCAAAGAGCTACATAGAGCTAAGCCACATTTAGGGACAGATCCTTCTAACACCAAACACCTACAGAGAGATGCATCTGGGGATTGAGAGAGTCACATGGAGTCTCCAGCATACTCTTCAATACTTTCTTCCCCAAGCTGATCTCCTTGTCATTAAGATCTCTTTGAATGTTTTGAAACTGTATGACTAGGGAAGAAATTCAGTCTTACAATTAGGGCACAACGGTAAGATGTTTGATTTCCATTGCTGATTTCTGTGCAGATCACTATTGACTGCAAAATGTTTCATGTTCTTCACAGTGCAGTGCTATTACGTGTTTGCAGCTCTTGGTAATGGGAAAATAGTTTGATTTATTGCCATACACAGCGTCTCCCTAAGTCAGAAGACAAATATATCCAAGGTAGAACCCAGGAAAATCTGGAAATAAATGGGCCTTTCTCTGGTAAATTGAGCATGGTCCACGCTACTGATTTTGGACGTTCTCTCTCCCTGCAGGTCTCCTGTGTCTTTCTGATGCGAAAGACAGAGAATCTCTTCCTGCAAGGACACATATCTGAGAACTTCTGAATCAATGAATTGCTTTTGATAAAGCCACACTAAGATATCAAAGTTACTATTCTTGAAGGCATGCAGAATGAACTAGTAGCATACTAAAAGCTAGATATTATGTCCTGGTTTGATCTGAACTCCAAGAAATTCTGAGGTGTAGGTTCTGTTGCAGTCTGAGAGAGGAGCAAGAGATGATACTGTATATTTATATTCTGCAGTCCTGGTCGCAACTGTTTCCCTGGAAGGGAGGGAGCCCTGGAGGTCCTGTGTCTTAAATGCATTTTAAAATTCATAAGCCATCCACTTCCTTTCATCTCTTGGTCATGTTCTACGAGAAACATTGCAGAATTTGCTCTTCCCTCTGCTCTTATTTCTATTCTTTTACAATTTTCTGTCCTGTTTTCTCACCTGCCAGTTTTCTTTTTTCATTCCCCATTTTCCCATTTTTCCTTCTGCTCTCTTTCCCTCTCTACTAAACCTTTTAATTCCCTATCTTATCCACATTTTCCAGAAATTCTCATTTGACTCAGTTTTCATCTTTCTTTACACAGTAGGGGCTCCAAAAATTCTTGGTATCCCTGACTAGCACTTTGGTGACCTGCAGCTTCTTGGAGAAATCTACAGCAAAAGCCTTGCTCATCCCCACTGACCCCAAGGTGGATATACCTTAACGATGCAAGTGTATTGGTGGGAAAAGGAGCTGTACTGGAAGGAGCTCAGTTCCAGCACATGGACAATATAGCTATCAAACTAAGTCTCTCCTGAGCATGATTAAACTGATTTTTATCAAGGGCTCACAACTGTGTGACATTTGGGAGAACACAATAAAAATAGCCAAAGACATAACATTGTCTCCAGGGTTACATGTGTGACTTGATTTCAAGTTCCTGCATCAAAGCATGGAAATATTAAGAGCTTTTCAGTGATAGTGCATGACTGATTCTATGTTTTTATTATTTTACATACAGAAAATATTTTTTAATATTGGACACAGGAATCACTGATTTTTTTTTTAAGGGAACTTTTCTGTAAAAATATTATCATGAAACAAATGTGGCAAAGGAAATTGCAGTTTGGAAGTTCTAGTATAGCAAGGCTTTATTGTGGAAAGTGTGAAGATGACTTAATATGGGATATTGGTGCCTCCACTTTTGATAACAAATTAAAAACTGAACATTATTTTAAAATCCCCTCCTTTCACCACCATCTCCCCTTTTCCACCATATCTGCCCCTTTTCCACCCCACCCACCCCCATTTTCTCTCTTTTTCCCCTCAAATCCCAGAGCACCTGGGCTCTGTTGGAGTCTCCTCCCACCCCAAGTGTGGCCACTTTGCCCTCCCCACCCACTCCCTTTTTAAAATCCCCCTCGGAAAGGCAGAAGCCCTAAGATGAGCCCATCTGGGTTGAGGATCCTCTTCTCATTACTGGTGAGTCCTCATGGTGCACACCATGTGACTGGGGGGGGACAAAGGCCGGGGGGCCTGGTGGCCCCCTGGTTTAGGCAGGAAGAGGGTTGGTGGCTACTTCAATATTTTCTATGGATGCTGGTTGGAGCTCCTTACTAGGTCTGAGCTCCTCTATGTGATATCTTGGCTGGTTGAGGGTCTTGCTCCCAGCTCTGGGATGGGTGCAAAAATGGTGGTGGTGGAGCAGGAGCTGCTTAGGTAAGGTGGAGGATGGTGTAGAGGGAGCAGGGGCTGTTTTGGGGAGATGAGGGGCAGGGCAGGGGGAGAGCAGGAGCTGCTTTATGAAGATGAGGAGGGGTGGTAGAGGGGGAGTAGGAGCTGCTTTGGGAAGATGAATTATAGAATCATAGAAACATTCAGGTTGGAAAAGACCCTCAGGATCACCAAGTCCAACCATTAACTCTCCTCTACAAGATTCACCCCTAAAACCATGTTCCCAAGCACCACATCTAAATGATCTTCAAATGCAGCCAGGGTTGGTGACTCAACCACCTCCCTGGGCAGTTCATTCCAATCCCTGGCCACTCTTTCTGTGAAAAATGTTTTTCTAATGCCCAGTCTAAACTTACCCAGTCATAGCTTGAGGCCATTCCCTCTTGTTCTATCACTAATTACCTGTGAGAAGAGACCAGCACCAGCCTCTCCACAAGTCCTTTCAGGTAGTTCTAGAGAGCAATGAGGTCTCCCCTCAGCCTCCTCTTTTCCAAAGAGGTTGTTGTGGCCCAAGTGCAGGACCTGACATTTGTCCTTGTTGAAGCTCATCTTGTTAACATTGGTACATTGATCCAATCTATCCAACTCACTCAGTAGAGCCTCCCTACACTTGTGCAGACCAACACTCCCATCTAACTTGGTGTCACCTGTGAACTTACTGATGACATGCACTATGTCTTCATCAAAGTCATTAATAAAGATGTTAAACAGAAGTGGTCCCAACACTGAGCCCTCAGGAACGTTGCCTGTGATGGGCTGTCAGCTGGGTATAACTCCACCGACCACCACTCTCTGGGTCTGTCTGTCCAGCCAGTGCTTTATCCAGCAGAGAGTGTGCTCATTCAAGCTATGTGGGAAACAGTGTCAAAATCATTGCTGCTCTTTAATTGTTCACATACACTGAATGCTACTGTAATGCTCCCTCTCGGAGGTACAGAGACCTGGCTGGCAAACTGACACATACTGATATAAGAATTTATGAAATTGCTGTCACAAGCCCTTCCAACCTACAGTAGTAGAAATCAGGATAAAACCCCACTGCTCTAGAAGCAGCACAGAGTGACTGTTCTCTCAAATGATGCATTTCAGGTCGATAGGTTATGGTACCTGAGGGAATCTGAGCCACCATTCTGGCCTCAGAGCTGTTAAAAATCTACACTTCAAATAATTACATTTCATTGGGCAATACTTCAATTTCTCAGTGTCAAATTTTTTCCACAGTGTTTTTCAAAATGTATTATCTTCCATAAAGAAAGGATACATATCTGACTATTAATCAGCATAGAGGAAGTTTCAGTACAAATCAGTGTCGGATGTTTACCTTGCAGAGAGAAAGCTGTAGGTGGTTGGGGTTTTTTTTGTCAAAGTACATTTTTCAAAGCTGTAGTATCTCATACACGTTTTCCTGTCTCTGTCACTGTTATCTAGGAAATCAAAGGAACGTTCACTGTCCAAGACACACACATGGACAGATAGTCATAATCTAAACTTGTAAATAAAGACTGTTGGCTATTAAGAATTAGTGGCAACACAGTGGATGTGAAGATGTCCCTTCTCTCTCAGATTTGTCATAGAAGACAGAGACTCAGGAATCCCAAAGATTCCTACCTGATGTTTTCCATAACTTTTTTTTTTTTTTAATACACTTGAGGATGGGAATGAGCATTGTTGCAGAGAGGTTTTTATCACTCCTCTGCAAGCTGACTTTGCAGAACATAGTTTTGTGCAATGGATTTCTAAAGGCAGTTCCATCATTCCCCACTCGTTTTCCACAGGCAGATTTATTCTTTGGCCACTGCATGATCACTCTATTTGCTGGATGATGGCATCAGGGAGTACCAGGCTGAGAGTTACAGTTCAAGGAAAAAGGGTGGTGATTTATAGCTTTGAAATGTTTGCAAAGAGTTTTGCAGGTTTCTTTGTGGTGGGTTTTGGGTATGTGTTTTGTTGATTTCTTGTTTGTTTTTGTTTCGGTTTGGTTGGTTGTTGTGGGTTTTTGTTGGGGTTTTTGTTTGTTTGCGTTGTGTTGTGGTTTTTGGTTTTTTTTGGTTTTTTTGTGTGTGGGAGATGTATTTTTCAAGTAAGATCGTTCCAAAGTTTGTTTTGAAAAGAAAGAATTGGAGACAGGTATTAATCACCTTTCAGCAAGAATATATGAATAATTAAAACATTCCAAATCAAATCGTTTTCCTTTTTGGTCTGCATTTCCTCAGGTTCTGCAGACTCAGGTTACAAGAAACGAGCTAAATTGTTACATCCTTTTCAGCTGTTAATCTCTGTGCTTTTCAAATGCACATTTGGAACTAAATCAGGAAAAAAAGGTTCATCAAATGGCTAAGACACAAATCACTCTATGAAATCAGTGTACACATCACTGAGAATTCAGCCAGGAGTCACAGCCAAAACAGAAATCCTATTCACAATGGGTTTCCTGCAGTTTAGGCTCTTTGAAACAGCTGAAGTTGTGCATTTTGAGTGTCACCTATGGAACGAGCTATTACTTTTCCATTAGCTTTGATAATTACAACTGAGGTGATGTACTTTCCCATTTAACTTCTACATCAAATCCAGATCTTATCTGCCATCTGTTTTCACAGGGGATGTTCTGGGCCGGCTGAACAAGAACAGGGTTATTTGTGATCTCGTGTATTTCCATGTTCTCTCATGGCAGACCTGTTCTCAGCACAGCCAGGGAGCAAACTCGTGGCCGCAGAGCCCTCTCGTGGAGTAGACTCAAATGGTTCTGGCAGGAGGAGAGGAGTTTGGCCGTTTAGTTTTTGTTTGTTTGCTTGCTTGCTTTGTTTGGGGTTGTTTTTTTTTTTTTTTTTTGCTTGTTTGACTGTGTTTTGTTTGTTTGTTTTTTCTATTTATTTATAGAATGAACAAGAAAAAGTATGTCCTATGGATGGCTGTGGTAGAAAAAAAATCTAGGCAAGACATCCAGCTCATACCAGCACCTGCTTCAAACAGCTTGGAGAACGAAGAGTCTAGTTTTGTATGAGATTCCAAAATTCCCTGACAGCTGAAACACAGAAACCAATGCTCCTCTCATAGATTCACAGACGTATAGAATGCATTGGGTTGGAAGAGACCTGGTCCAACCCTCCTACAGTAAGCAGGGACATCTTTGTAGCCACTGTGATCTTCAGTGGCTGTTGCGCTGTGTAAACCATTGAGAGGAGGATGCTGCTGATCCTGGCAAAGGGCTGCTGCACAGCAATTCCCCTTTCCCCTCTGTGTTCCACATCTCCCTTTTTGTCCCCTGCGATAGGAAATCGGGTGAATGCTTGCCATCAGTACCCACCAGACCTGGATGCATCAAAGTAAGTATAGTCAGCAGGCAGAAGGAAGTGATTCTGCTTCTCTGCTCTGGTGAGACTCCACCTGCAGTGCTGTATCCAGCTCTGGAGTTCTCAGCATAGGAAAGACATGGACCTGTTGGAGCAGGTCCAGAGGAGGGCTACAAAAACTGAGTGGGCTGGAACACCTCTCCTCTGAGGAAAGGTTGAGAGAGTTTGGGTTGTTCAGCCTGGAGAGACCTCACTGCAGCCTTTCAGTATTTAAAGGGGCATATAAGAAAGATGACAATAGTCTTTTCACAAGAGCTTTTTGCAACAGGACAAGGGGTAATGGTTTTAAACTAAAAGAGTGGAGATTTAGACTAGATACAAGGAAGATACTCTTTACAATGATGGTGGTGAAACACTGGTCCAGATTGCCCAGGGAGGCGGTAGATGCCTCATCCCTGGAACCATTCCAGGTGAAGTTGGACGGTGTCTGAGCAACATGGTCTAGTGAAAGATGACCCTGCTCACTGCAAAGGAGTAGGACTAGATGACCTTTAAAGATCTCTTCCAACCCAAACCATTCTATGATTCTGTGAATAAGGGCTACCAACATAACTGTATGTACAGGAAAATTACTCTTTCTAGTATGCACCTGGCTAGCATTTATGGAAGGCAAAAGAGTAGATAAACTTAGAGGTAGGCACATACTTAGCTTCGGATGTTACTGGTTTTCTCTATCCTGTTTCAATTTTCCCACTGTAACATTTCTGTGCATATAAAACAAATTTTTGCAAACAGTTATGGCTACCTGTCAAAGCTCTCAGGGATCTGGCTGAATTTTAACTGGATAGAGAAGGTTACACCTTGTCCTTACCTTTATGTAATATCCATGCATGTTTTAATCAAACACTGCTGTATGTTAATCATTACACTTTTACTTTAATTCAACCCAAGGCAGTACTAAAGTGAGCTACATATAGAATGCCTGATTGGGGATCAAAACCAGACCAAACAGGTGCAGCTGCATGTGCATCAGGAAGCACAGCACTGAAGATAAGGCCTGCACTTAGGTTCTTGTATGCTTTTTACAGGAAGAAAGGATATAGGAGAGGAAATTCTTCTCATTGGAATGGTTGTGCCACCATCTTCATCAAGTTACCACAGGCATCTGCATGTCCATGGGTCACAGGGTGCATATTTGCCTTAATGAACTGGAGAATTACCATGAATAAGAACAAATTCTGTTATTCACAACTTATGGGCCTTTAAATATGGGGGCTGAACATGAATATCCAGCACTGCAAGAAGAGCAAACTGAAACATCAGCATCAGATTCTTTTGGATGAAGGACTTGAGGATGCCAGTTCAGACATTGTGTTCCATAAAGTCAAAATCTTCTGACTGGAGAAACAACAACAACAACAAAAAAAAAAAAAAAAAAAAAAGGGGGGAGGGGGAAGGGGGGCAGGGCAACAATTGAAAGAAAGAGCAAATGCCTTGATCAAGAATCAAGAAGGTTGGAAGAGACCTCAAAGATCATCGAGTCCAACCTGTCACCCTAAACCTCATGACTATCTAAACCATGGCACCAAGTGCCATGTCCAATCCCCTCTTGAACACCTCCAGGGATGGTGACTCCACCACCTCCCTGGGCAGCACATTCCAATGGCCAACCACTCTCTCTGTGAAGAACTTTCTCCTCACCTCCAGCCTAAACCTCCCCTGGCACAGCTTGAGACTGTGTCCTCTTGTTCTGCTGCTGGTTGCCTGGGAGAAGAGACCAAACCCCTCCTGGCTACAACCTCCCTTCAGGTAGTTGTAGACAGCAATGAGGTCTCCCCTGAGCCTCCTCTTCTCCAGGCTAAACAGTCCAAGCTCCTTCAGCCTCTCCTCATAGGGCTTGTGCTCAAGGCCTCTCACCAGCCTCGTTGCCCTTCTCTGGACATGCTCCAGCAATTCAACATCTTTCCTAAACTGAGGGGCCCAGAACTGGACACAGTACTCAAGGTGTGGCCTAACCAGTGCTGTGTACAGGGGTACAATGACCTCCCTGCTCCTGCTGGCCACACTATGCCTGATGCAGGCCAGGATGCCATTGGCTCTCTTGGCCACCTGGGCACACTGCTGGCTCATGTTCAGCTGCTGTCACCCAGTACCCCCAGGTCCCTTTCCACCTGGCTGCTCTCCAGCCACTCTGACCCCAGCCTGTAGCTCTGCATGGGGTTGCTGTGGCCAAAGTGCAGCACCCGGCACTTGGATTTGTTGAATGCCATCATGTTGGACTCTGCCCATCTGTCCAGCCTGTCAAGGTCCCTCTGCAGAGCCCTTCTACCTTCTAACAGATCAACACCTGCTCCCAGCTTGGTGTCATCTGCAAATTTACTGATGATGGACTCAATCCCCTCATCCAGATCATCAATAAAGATATTGAACAGGATGGGGCCCAGCACTGATCCCTGGGGGACACCACTAGTGACAGGCTGCCAGCTGGATGTGGCACCATTCACCACCACTCTCTGGGCTCGGCCCTCCAGCCAGTTCCTAACCCAGCACAGAGTGCTGCTGTCCAAGCCATGGGCTGACAGCTTGGCCAGGAGTTTGCTGTGGGGGACAGTGTCAAAGGCCTTGCTGAAGTCCAGGTAGACTACATCCACAGCCTTTCCTACGTCCACCAGGCGGGTCACCTGATCACAGAAGGAGATCAGGTTGGTGAGGCAGGACCTGCCGTTCCTAAAGCCATGTTGGCTGGGCCTGATTCCTTGGCCATCCTTCAGGTGCGCAGTGATTGCCCCCAAGACAATCTGCTCCATGATTTTTCCCTGGCACTGAGGTCAGGCTGACAGGCCTGTAGTTCCCAGGTTCTTCTGTCCATCCCTTCTTGTGGATGGGTGTCACATTGACCAGTTTTCAGTCTTCTGGGACCTCTCCAGTGAGCCAGGACTGGTGGAAAATGGACAGAGGCTTGGCCAGCTCATCTGCCAGCTCTTTCAGCACCCTAGGGTGAATCCCATCAGGTCCCATGGACTTGTGAATATCCAAGTGACTCAACAAGTCTCGAACTAATTCCACATGGATTTCAGGAGTACAGCACTGCTCCTTGACCCCATCAACCAGCTCAGGAGGCCAGTTATCCTGAAGTCCTCCTGCCTTACTGTTGAAAATGGAGGCAAAGAAGGTATTTAGAATCTCAGCCTTCTCCTCATCCTTAGTTACAATGTTATCCTCCACGTCCAATAAAGAGTGGAGGCTCCTCTTGCCCCTCTTTTTAGCATTAATATATTTATAAAAATGCTTTTTGTTATCCTTTGATGTTGTGCAAGCACTGTTCAGCCAAAAATACTGGTGTGTTATCACCCTGTTTTGGTCACAAATACAAAACACAGCACCACACTGTCAGCTATGAAGAAAATCAACTCTATTACAGCCAGATCCAGTACAATAATTTACTTCACCTTCCATTAAATCTTTTGGGCCTAAAGACACAATGGCTTCTCTTTTATTCCCTCCAGTTTATAAACTGAGTTGGCAAGGACCGGGCACAGAAGAGTAAGTAAGAGTGGGACAAAGCAGGCTTTAAGCCCTGAGAAACCACTGATTGACCAGGAAAACCCTCCTACTAGATGCCATTCAGGAAAGCAGTACACTAATTTCTGAGCTCAGACCCTCACCACCATACTCTTCAGTTGGCACCCAGCAAATATGTCCTCAGACCTGCCCTGCAACAACATCTCCCCTCCCTTGAACACTCTCAGACCTCCAGCTTCCATCCTGAGAAGCAGAGCCAAAGGAAACCCAGTTTTCCATGACCCATAAGGGGATACCTTCCTGCTCTCTACAGTTACCTGAAAGAGGTTTTGGTGGGGTGACGTCAGTCTCTCCTCCGAAGTAACTGGTGACAGGCCATGAGGAAATGGACTCAAGCTGCTGGGGTGCTGGTTGATAGTAGGCTGAACATGAGCCAGCAGTGTACCCAGGTGGCCAGGAAGGCCAATGGCATCCTGACCTGTATCAGGAATAGTGTAGCCAGCAGGACAAGGGAGGTTATTCTTCCCCTGTACTCAGCCCTAGTCAGGCCACACCTTGAGTATTGTGTTCAGTTCTGGGCTCCTTAATTTAAGAGAGATGTTGAGGTACTAGAACATGTCCAGAGAAGGGCAACGAAGCTGGTGAGGGGTCTGGAACACAAACCCTATGAGGAGAGGCTGAGGGAGCTGGGGTTGTTTAGCCTGGAGAAGAGGAGGCTCAGGGGAGACCTCATTGCTGTCTACAACAACCTGAGGGGAGGTTGTAGGCAGGTGGGGGTTGGTCTCTTCTCCCAGGCAACCAGCAACAGAACAAGAGGACACAGTCTCAAGTTGTGCTGGGGGAGATATAGGCTGGATGTTAGGAGGAAGTTCTTCACAGAGAGAGTGATTGCCCATTGGAATGGGCTGCCCAGGGAGGTGGTGGAGTTGCCATCGCTGGAGATGTTCAAGAGGAGACTGGATGAAGCACTTATTGCCACGGTCTAGCCGATTGCTTAGGGCTGGGTGATAGGTTGGACTCGATGATCTTGGAGGTCTCTTCCAACCTGGTTGATTCTATGATTCTATGCAGCAGGTGAGGTTTAGGTTGGCTATTGGGAAACCTTTCTTTACTGAAAGCATGGTCAGTCATTGTAACATGTTGTTCAAGGTGGTAGTGGAGTCACCATCCCTATAGGTGTTCAAAAAGTGTGCAGGCATGGCATTTCGGGACACAGGTTAGTGGGCATGGTGGTGCTAGGTTGATGGTTGGACTTGATATTGGACGTCTTGTCCAACCGTAATGATTCTATGATCAGACTATCACAAGCACCTCCATGTTTCTGCGGGACGAAGGGATCATTTCCGTGTGAGAAAGGAACGGCCGGGAGCACCGAGAGGTCGAGCCCTCACAGCTTGCCTGGTGGGCTTTTGCAGAGCTTTCGAAAACCCTTCCTTCCTTACCCAGGGCTGGTGCATTCTGGCCCAGGTAATGGGTAAACAAACTTTTTTAACCAACTGAAAACCGCCGACCATAAAACGAGCCGCCGACTACTACCCGCCCCGCCGAGGAACAGCAAACACGCCCCCTTGCGCGCCCTCCACTCACAAGGCGGTGGTCGTGTCCCTCCCCGCCCACTGGGGCAGCACGTAACTGGCAGCGCCAGTCCCCGCCCCCGCGCGAGTCCGTTGCGCACGTCAGCGTGCGACGGCGGCGCGGCTGCTGCGGGCCCGGTCGGAACAGAGCGAGCCGAAACCGGGGGATGTCGAAGCAACAGGGGATGTCGGACGAGCAGGGGATGTCAGACGAGCAGGGGATGCCGGAAGATCAGGGGTTGCTGGGGGAACAGAGGATGGCGGAGGAGCAGGGGTTGCCGGAGGGGCAGCGGTTGCCGGAGGGGCAGGGGTTGCCGGAGCCGGCGGACGGCAGCGGTAAGTGCGCGTTTTTCAGGAGGGCGGGGCGTGAGAGGCGCAAGTGGATGGCGAAACTGGACGGGAAGCGGAGGCAGTGGCGGGCTGGGCTTGTGCATGCGCGGTGGGCACAGCCGGGGAGCCGCAAGTTATTTGTAGGCCTGGAACTAGCCCTAAAAGTCGGGATTTTTGGTCCTCAGAGCCGGATGTCTTTGAAATTGACCTCCCGATCACTGTGTTGGTGCTGAGCGATGATGATTTTCTCCAAGATGACACCGAAGAGCAGGCGGCGTCCGTTCCCGAGGTGAAGCAGGATGGTGAACAGGAGGTTAACACAAATAAAAGTGATGGGACACCTCTAAATGACAGAAACAGTTTAAGGGTTTGTGTAGAAAACGAGAATGCTTCAAATAAGGATAATGTGAAATGCTCTGAAGAAATACGTGTTGCTGAGATTGAGTGTAACAACACAAAAACATTTTTAAGTGATTCGTGTGATTCAAGCACAGATAAATACAGTCAGAACTGCTCGTTGTCTACATTGTTTTGCAAAACAGAGTTTACAGAGGTACACAAAGCCAACGACAGAGAAGAATGTGATGGTGATGATGGGCTCCAGAAGATTCCTCTTCTCTCTACTGTTCTCGAGGGTGGAGATGAGGCTATCGAGACAAGCAGACAGGTGACATTGGCAGCAATACACAAACATGGAGAGGAATTTCTCAGTGTTGCAAGTGTTCCTTCTGATGGCAGTCAAGAGAAACAACCAGAAATCCACAAGAAGATGGAGACAACTGTTGAAATGGAAGGTAGACAATTGTATCTTAATAAGACTAGTGTAATTAAGTAATCTGATAAATCACAAGTTTTGTGAAATACAGGGGGAAGTGTATAGGACGAGTGGCAAACACATTTATTTTACAGTAAGCATTTCAAGATAGATTAAAATCCTATGTAGCAGAAAGAGAATATTGGCTGGAGTATGCTTACTTTCACAGACTCATGGAAAACAGTGAAACTGCAATAAATGGTTACTGTTTCATTCAGCAGTTTGCAAAAGGGCAGCCTTTCATTGGGAAAAAGAATATGAAAATAAAAATGTGACATTAGGGAGAGAAAACAATTCTCATAAATATTAGAGGCATAATTTAGGTTTAAAATCTACTGTGCCTTATAGCAGATGGAAGTTATTCAGGAGGAAAGGCATAGAGAAGTACTAAGAGTATTATCCTTTATAACAGAAAACAACAATGAAGCTCTAGCAAAGTTTGTTGACAGTACTTTCACAGGAATTCTGGCATAATTAAAAACTGTAGGGGATGCAGTGTTATGAAATTCAGAAGTTGGAGTGAAAAGATGGAAAGAAAGAGGCTCCTAACTTGGATTTCTTCTTCTAAAATTATATTTAAATGTTGGGGGGAACAGATGGATGACATGGAGAGAGACATTAGGAAAGAAGTGGAGATAGGAAGTGTTAAGGAAGCAAAAGAAGTGGAGAGCAGTCAAGTTGTTCATTTGGGATTATTACTATTAATTATGAATACTGGTGATTGTATGAAATGTCATGCGTGTGACTTTAGATCCTGAATCTTCTCATTTAGATCTTGATTCTTCAAAGAATGGAGATAAAGAAGTTGAAAAGAGAAAGAGGAGCAAATTTGAAGAAGAAAGTCTGAGTTCTCTTTTGGGACATGACTTGAAAGAAGAATCAGAATTTACATGTTGTTCAGTTCCACTTCATAGTGGATGTGCTTCAGAAGAATTGCTAAAAAATGTAGGGGAAACAGAGGTAAATGCTTCCACTTCTGCTGAATCAAATATTACTGGAGAGCATATTTACAAGACATTAGCAACATTTCCTAGAAAAAGATACTGGCAACAAAAGGCTGTTTCACCTGATGGAAGCCCCACAGAATGCCAAAGTCTTCAAGGTTTATCATGGCTAAGTAATAGTCTGACCATCAAGCCTTTCTCTAAAGCATGTTTTGTAAATAAGCATGAAAGATTGAAGTGTAGGTTTTGTAGTTCGGTGTATAAAAGTAGTGCACATCTCAAGAGGCATGTTTATTCAGCTCATAAAGATAAGAAAATACATAAATGCTGCTTTTGTAGGAGAACCTTTTTCTTTTCTGTCAACCTTAAGAATCACCTTAAATTTCATAAGAAAAGAAGTAAGTTGCAAAAGGCAAGAAAAAATAGAATAAATGTGAGAAAACTAATGCAGAGAAGATCTGAAGAAAGGAAGTCTGAGACTAAGAAAAAAGAAAGTAAATATGATAAATTTTTCATCAAAATTGAAAGGGACTTTACACCTCAGGACATGCCAGTTAGTTTTTCCTGCAAAAGCTGTTTCTTTGTTTCATCAAATCCTAGGAGTTTTATTAATCACATGAAAGGTCATAAAGAGAGACCACCTTACCAGTGTCCTCAATGTGATTATTCCTGCATTAGCTTATCCTATCTGTTAAATCACATGTACTGGCATGCTGGGTATAAGCTGTACCAGTGCAGGTTTTGCACCTTTCTTTCATTGCATTTTGCAAGCATGGTAAGGCATAGCTACATACACACAGGGGCTAAACCCTATTTCTGTGAGTTCTGTGAGTCAGCATTCACAAGCACTACTGGGTTAAAGAGACACAGGAGATTACATGCAAGCGAGGAAACAAGCCAAGGGCAGCAAGTGGGCTTCATAAGTGGAAGAAAGACAGCCCAAAGAGCTCTGAAGCATTATACATGTGATGAGTGTAACACAGTATTTTACAGCAGAGAACATCTCAGCTTTCATAAGAAATTCCATGATCAGTTTAAGGCTACTGTTAATGGTTATGTGAACCAGAGCAATGAATATCATAAAAACAAAATATGCAAAGTTGACAGCAGTTCGCAGAACTGTTCTTCTCTGTCTCTTTCTGGTAAAGACAATGAATGTTTCAGTGGAGAAGTACTGACTTCAGAAATTGACTATGGGAAGGCAGGCGAGGTATGGGACAGTAAGAAAAATTGCCCTGAAAAGAAATTCTCTGCAAACAGCCATAGCAGCAAGAGCTTACCTATTACTGGCAATAGATCAGAAGGTCCTCTGCATTCTTACAAAATGGACACCTTAATTTGCAGAGAGGAACCTCTCTTTAACTCCAGGGACTTTCATTCACAAGATGATAATGTATATGAGAGATGTATGGAAAATCTAGAGGATACACAGCCTTCTAATTTGCCTAGATTTAAAACTTACAAGTGCCAACACTGCAATTATGCTACCGTTAATTATAGCAACTTTAAGTGGCACCTAAAAATACACACCAATGAAAGACCATTTGTATGTGAAGAATGCAATGAGACGTTTAAAACATTGAACCATTTGGAGACACACAGCCTCATTCATGTGAAGAATAGATACGGGTTTTACCATTGCCTCTATGTCGACAGCCATTTAGAGAATCTTGAATTGCACCATGAAATGCATGATGGTATGTGTCCAGAAAGACATTTTGATTCCTTGGAAGGTTCAAGCAATGCCCATTCCTTGCTTGATTCAGATGTCTCTGGAGTTCAGCCAGATGTCCAGAGGGTTAAAGAAACTGATATGCTAGTAGGTCAGCCGCGATTCTATCAGTGTGTGGAGTGTGAGTACGCTACATATACTTTAAGCAATCTTGAACTCCATATCAGAACTCACACAGGCGAGAAACCTTACAGCTGCAGTGTTTGTCAGAAGAAGTTTCGTACCTCCAGTCACCTGAGAAGACACACAGTCACACATTATAATATAGAGCATCTGAAGTGCAGGAACTGTGACTATTCAACAAACAAATGGCTGTCCTTGAAACAGCATCTGGCTTCACACTCCTGCAAGGAAAGTTCATCTACTGGCTCTCTCTACCAAACACAAAATCAAAATCAGCTACCTTTCAAAACATACAAGTGTGAAGAATGTGGCTATTGCACAGCCCACAATGGAAACTTGAAGCTACACCTGAGAATTCACACAGGGGAGAAGCCCTTCAAGTGTGGTCAGTGCGCTGTTGCTTTCCGCACATCCAGCCACCTGAAGCGCCACTTACTGACTCATTTAAAGTTGCGCTGCAGAAGATGTAAATTTTCTACATTAGATAAGCATGCTTTCCAAAAGCATGCAAAAACACACATAAAAAAGTACAAATGTGGAAAGTGTAATGTGATGCTGCCTACCAAGAAAATTCTGGAAAAGCATAAGCAGCAACATACACTTGAAGTATAAGCCTGGGATTTGTAAGTCGTCACGTGATTCTGGAGAGGTTTGCATATTTTTTTGTTGGTTTGCATTTCCCTGCAGCCCCCAGAATAATGGCTGGAAATGCATCCAGCATTTTGGTACAGAGTGAAACTTGACGTATCATTCATCAGTTTAACCACTTTGTCCGTATAACTTACTTTATTGTTTAAAAAGTAATTAAAAACAAATCTCTTGATTAACTGAAAAAATGTTTAAAGTGATGGAAAGGGGTTATTAAGAGGGAATATATGTTTTATTGTGTAGTAATAACATCTCATTTTGAAATCGTCAATGTGTTTGGAGGCTTAATGTTACCTTCCATCTGCTGAAAGTCACATTCCCTAATCCCAGGATCTTCTGCCATGCTTACAAGAGAAGGAAAATAAGCTCACAGAGTTACAGAAACAAAAGATTTGTGGCATCACTGGAATGTTTTCTGTATGTATATAGGTAAAAGATTTATTAGGCAGTTATCTTGTCTGTATTTTTAATACTTTGACAGAAATGATTGTTCCGAAGGAGATGTTTTATGATGCTAAGAATCAATCTTCACTCATATGTAAATGTGTAATGTTAATTTAGTATGCAATGCTTTATCTTTTCTCAGGCTGGTAGTTACTGTGTTGTTTCTTCACATAGAAAGAATATTTTTTGAAGAACTTCTCAATTTAACCACTTGCTGATATATTACAAATATCAGTTACACTGACAACCTTAGCAGTATCTTGAACTACAAAATTAATTTTGTTGAAGAGGTTTACTATGCATAAGGACCACTTGTACCAAACAGCAGTTGTTACCTGTTAGAGTGAAAAAAGATGGATGCTTTTTTCCACTTTATATGAAAATCTAGACAAATCTTTTCTGAGTTTTACAGAGTTACACAGTGCTACAAACTGTGTGGATATCGCTGTCCTATTCTCAATGGCATGGTTAACAGCAGTGTTGCCCTTTTGTGTAAAAAAAGACAATTGCAATTGGCTAGTGCTAACTGTCCCCGATGTTAGTTCAGTCCATGAAACAGCAAAGTAAACCTATAGCTTAGTTTAGAGAATGTAAACATGAAGCTGCTGCTGCTTTTTACTGCTCTCAAATGTATGCTTTTCTTTATTAATATATATAGTCTTGCAGAGGCTTTCTGGTAACAGGAGACAGGTGGTGGAATCTCTCCCTCTTTGGAGATACTCAAAAGCCATCTGTACATGGTCCTGGGCAACCAACTCTAGGTGTCCCTGCTTGAGAAGAGAGTTGGACCACACAACATCTCAAAAGGCCCACAGGCATTCTGTGATCTGGAATGCAGTTTTCCAGGAGTGGATTGAAACTCACAAATAGATGCGTGTATGTAGGGCTAGATCAGTAAAGGTATTTAAAGGATCCAGTTCTTTGTAGCTGCAGTGAAATCAGAAAATACCTGAGACTCTGTACTGTGGCGGTTACAGATCTTTATACTGCAAGCTGGGATGTCACCATTTATTAGTGAGCGATCCAGATCTTAGAATGATTGAACTGACCACCTGATGGAGTAGTGAGAAAGAACGTTATACCAATATGAATAAAGAAAAGCATTTTGGGGAAATACTAACACTTAGATAAGCATGGAGGTATTTTTACTTGCATTACTGTATAATTCTGGACATTTATTTGAAGAAAACTTTGGGTATAAAGGGAAACAAAAAGTGAAGAGAATTCTAAGCCTGTTTACCAGATGAGACTAGGAAAGCTAAGTCTGATAGAGAATAATTGTTTAAAAGTATGGTGTACAGTGATCTAGAAGGGAACTAAGTTTTAAAACATTTGTAAACACCCTAAGTTTCTTTTTAGTTATAAGTAAGAACAGCAAAAGATGCAGCTTGGTGAGTTTGTAAGATTAGTTGGCTGTAATAAAAATAAACTGTTTCCTGACTCAAGGTTCCTCTCTGGTCCTTATGCACTGCATTGCCCTTCACATTTGGGAAATGGAAATGATTCTCAGTCTGCCAAATCACAGATACTTCAATATATAAGGACATACTGGTTTTAAAATAAGGGCACAGGCTCTTGTTTTTTGTTTCTGGGTGTTTTTTTGTGTGTGTGTGTGTGTTTTGGTTTTTTGCTAGATGTTTCTCATATTTTTTTTATTTTTGCAGTTTTGGAAAAGAAGTCTTAAACTGTACTATGAGGTTATCTATTTCAACCAAAAAACCTGTGCTTTTTCTTGTAAACACATCTTGAATTTGGACAGAATGGTAAAATGTAATAAGAACTTACCTATTGACAAACAACTTGAACAAGCAAATGCCATTTTATCTACCATGCATCTAAATAAGTAAATAAAAATAAAGCAAGAGGTTTCAAAAAAAAATGAATATAGGTGAGTCAGACCATGCGGCAATGTGTGGGTAACCATTTATCTACACATTTTTCTACAACAGAAGGAACTACAATAGGGCAGGTAACTTGGCTCAAACAGTGGCTTTTAAAGCAGGCAAGGCAAGTACCTAGCATGTACCAGAGAGAAGGAGAAAACATGAGTGAGAGAGAATGGTGGAGAAAAAAGTGAGGTAAGATTGGAGGTGAAAGGAGAAAAGTAGCATCACTCAAGTTCCAGTAATGTCTCATGGGGTTGATGTCTTCTTAGTGTTGGGTGCACATTGACAGTTCATGGTGCTTCCTTTTATTCATGAAATGCCTTGATTCCCTGCCTGTGGCTGGTTGGTGGAGGTGTTCCCAAAGACGGGTGGGTCAGACGCTGCTCGTGTGGTGGCTCAGGTGCTTTGGGACCCCAGTGTAGCTAAGTCATTCTTGGGGTGCCTGCACATAGTGTTGGGTGCTCTCAGAACAGTGAGCACCACCAATATTCTGGGTGATTCCCCTTTGTGCAGGCAAGGTTGTGAAGCAACGGCCTTGAGTTGGCACAGGTGTAGGCACCATGCAGCATCTGAATGGCAATGTACTGTTCCAGGATGCTTGAGTACAAAGAAAGGGGATTAGAGAAGCAGCCTGATTTAGACAAACTTCAGAGAAACCATCTGTTTGGAACAAACATCTGTGGCAGTATAGCATCCGCAAACAGTTAAGTAACTTGTCCAGCGTTCAGCTCTTGAGACTTCTGAATCCAAATGGTCTTTTTGAGATACTCTGTGATGGCACCAGGAATGATGGATCACCATCTGTTGAGCTCTCGTAGTGACAGCTACTTTCTCCTTGGGAAGATGACAATGTTTGCGATTTTGTTGTTGTTTGCTGTTGTTTTTTTGTGTTTCATAGCTTTTAGAAGCAGACAGTTGTTGATGTCTCCATGCTGTCCCACCTCTGTGAGTTAGTAGCATTTAGTCCCTTTTCTTCTGCAGTGGCTGTCCTGAGAAAGTGCCTTCAAATAGGTGATAGGATTTATCTGCTGTTCTAACAGCCCTTCTGTTTCTTGCAGTGCTCCTGTACCCCAGCATTTGTCTGGAACTGTGTAGGTTCATGTTTCTCAGTTTATTCCTTTCAGGTGTTCCAGAGATTTGGCTTGCTTTATCAAAAGTTATCTGGAGCTGTGTACTTGTTTAAGAAACGACCTCTGTAAAAGATTGTGGGCTTGCTTCTTCTTGTAGTGACTGGTTTATTCTTGACATCTGGGACAGCACCTCTCGGTAGTGTATCATCAGCGCTCATATACACTGTAATTTCACAGAATCACAGAAACATTTAGGTTGGAAAAGACCCTCAAGATCAACCAATAACCGTACTCTACAAGGCTTACCCCTAAACCATATCCCAAAGTACCACATCTAAAAGACCTTTAAACATGCCCAAGATTGGTGGCTCAGCCACCTCTCTGGGCAGCCCATTCCAATCCCTGACCATTCTTGTTCTGAAATTTTTTTTCCTAATATCCAGTCTAAACCTATCCATTTGCAGCTTGAAGCCGTTCCCTCTTGTTCTATCACTTATTACCTGTGAGAAGAGACCAGCACCAGCTTCTCCACAACATTCTTTCAGGTAGCTGTAGAGAGTGATGAGGTCTCAGCCTCCTCTTTTTCAAACAAAACAGCCCCAGCTCCTTCAGTTGCTCTTCGTAAGATTTATTACCCAGGCCCTTCACCAGCTTCACTGCCCTCCTCTGCACTGGCTCTAGCACCTCAACATCTCTCTTGTATCGAGGTGCCCAAAACTGGACACAAGACTCAAGGTGTGGCCTTGAGCATTGTGCCCAGTTGTGACAATAACTTCTCTGCTCCTGCTGGACAGAGCATTTCTAATACAAGCTAGGATGCCACTGTCTTTCTTGGCCACCTGGGTACACTGTTTGCTTGTATTCAGCTGCTTGTCGATTAGAACCCCCACGTCCCTTTCTGCCAGACAGCTTTCCAGCCACACTTCCCCAGGCCTGGAGCGTTGCTTGGGGTTGTTGTGACCCAAGTGCAGGACCTGGCATTTGGCCATGTTGAAGTTCATCCCGTTAATGTTGGCTCATCGATCCAATCTCTCCAAGCCCCTTTGTAGAACCTCCTTACCCTCATGTAGATCAACACTCCCACCTAACTTGGTGTCATCTGTGAACTTACTGATGATACACTCTATGTCTTCATCAAGATCAAAAAAGATGTTAAACAGAAGTGGTCCCAACACTGAACCTTGAGGCACATGACTTGTGACTGGCCACCAGCTGGATTTAACTCCATTGACCACCATTCTTTGGGCCTGCTCACCCAGTCAGTGCTTTATCCAGCAGAGAGTGTGTTCATCCTAGCCATGAGCAGCCAGTTTGTCCACAAGAATTCTGTGGGAAACGGTGTCAAAGGCTTTTCGAAAGTCTAGGTAGACAATATCCACAGCCTTTCCCTCATCCAATAGTTGGGGTCATCTTGTCATAGAAGGAGATCAGGTTTGTCAGGTAGGACCTGCCCTTCATAAACCCATGCTGACCGGGCCTGATCCCCTGGTTGTCCTCTATATGGCATGTAATGGTACTTGAGATGACCTGCTCCATGACCTTCCCTGCTACTGAGGTTGGACTGACAGGGTTATAGTTTCCTGGATCCTCCTTTTTTCCCTTCTGGTAGATAGGTGTTATATTTGCCACCTTCCAATCCATTGGGACCTCCCCAGGACTTCAGGTAAATAATGGAAAGTGGCTTGGCGAGCACATCTCCCAACTCCCTCAGCACCCTCACATGTAGCCCATACGGCCCCATTTACTTGTGTGCATCTAAGTGCTGTAGCAGATCACTGACCACTTTCTCATTTATTGTGATGACCTCATTCTGATTCCCCTTCCTGACTCCTAGTTCATGAGGCTGGGTGTCTAGGGGATTGCTGGTTTCAGTGCTAAAGACTGAGGCAAAGCAGACATTGAGCACCTCAGCCTTCTCCTCATCCTTAGTCACTATGTTTCCCTCTGCGTCCAATAAAAGATAGAGATTTCCCCTAGTCCTCCTTTTGTTGTTAATGAATTTATAGAAACATTTTTTATTATCCTTAATGGCTGTAGCTAGGTTGAGCTCTAGCTGTGCTTTGGCTCTCCTAATTTTCTCCTTGGGCTACTATACCCAGGGTTCTCAGTGGCAAAGCCAGCTACATCCCCGTCCCTCTTTAAAACTAGTTTAAAGCCTTGTCAATGAGCCCAGCCAACTTGTGTAAGGATTCTTTTTCCCTTATGGCTCAGATGAACTTCCATCTGTGGCCAGTAGACCTGGTGCCAAGAATACTTCCCTGTGGTCAAAAGAGCCAAAGCTCTGCTGGTGGCATCAACCTCTAAGCCACGTGTAAATCACATGGACTTTTTTTTCTTTCCTTCAATATCTCTTTCTGTCACTAGAGGGATTGAGGAGAACATCACTTGTGCTCCCGAGCCCTCAAGTAATCTCCCCAAAGCCCTGAATTCTTTTTTAGTTGCTTTTTTTTACTCCTATACATTGCCTCATCACTTCTAATCTGCATAATCAACAGCAGATAATAGTCTGATGGCCACACCAGATTGGGGAGTCTCTTAGAAATGTCCTTAACTCATGCCCCAGGCAGACAGCAGACCTCCCTGTGGGATGGATCAGGCCTGCAAATTGGGCCCTCAGTTCCCTGAGAAGGTAATCCCTTGCTACTACCACCTTTCTTTTTTTCTTGTTTGCGCTAGTCCTCAGTCATGGGATTGGCTGACAAGTCCTGGGTAGCTCTGTGCATGGACATTCATCTCCATCCTCGTTCATCTGGCCTTCTGTTTCAAGACCCCCATACCTGTTGTGTGTTGGCAACTGGGAAGACTGGGGTTTTGGGAAGGGGCTTGCCTGCCTCTCCTGCCTCACTGGGGAGGGACCTGCCTCCTTCCCCCCCCCCCCCATCTCTTACGTCTATTTCTGGGTGACAAGAGGGCATGGGATCCCCTGCTTCTTGTGCCACCCAGACCTGCTGTCCTTTGCTCAGGGATGGCAGAGCCTGGCTCCACAAGTCTATCTCCTCTTCATATTCCCTTATAGTCCTTAGCCTCTCAACTCCTTCCTTCAGCTCAGCCACTAGGCTGAGCAGATTGTTCACATCTAATACATGTGTTGTCTCCTCCCCCCTCCACTGCAAGTGCCAGACTCTGGCACTCTCCACAGCCAGGGGACCTGGACACCTACATGTCTGCCCAAAACCTCTGTCTGGGTACACTCAGTTCTACTGACAACAGCCCTCAGCCTGGTTGTAACCGTGGCTGGATCTCTACCACTGACTGACTTCACAGGCTGCTGGGACTTGTCTGGATGACTCACCTTGCTTGTTAATTGACCTTGCTTGCTGGCTGCACACCGAAAAAGCTGCTGATCTCCCAGTCTGCCATTAGGACAAGGTTGGTGCAGTGATTTCTCGTCTGTTCTTAAGAAATTTGATCAGGTTTAAAACCTGGTCTGTTCTGTTTATGCCTTAACAAAGGTGAGCTTGGCTGTGCATGTGGGGGAAGCTGTTCAAATTCTGTAGCTGTGGTGACACTTGGGTAATTGAAATCATTCCTACCTCTGGTATGTGGTAAGAAGGCTTAGGGGAAACCTTGTTACCACATACTGGTACATAGAGGATGTCTACCAGGACAATGGAAACTCCTTTTTCACAAGGGGTCACATGGAAAAGACAAGGGGTAGTGGGTACAAGTTACTCGTGAGGAGATTCTGATTGGAATCCAGAATCACAGGGGGAACAGTTAGACATTGGAATCATCTCCCAGGGGAAGTCGTGGATTCCCCTACACTGGATAGTTTGAAGACTTAGCTTGACAGGGTGCTGGGCCATCTCATTTAAACTACACTCTCACCTGGAAAGGTTGGACCAGATGATCCTTGGGTCCCTTCCTTATGAAACAAGCCTGTGCTGACTCTCCTTGAGCCACAGGTCCATTTTCTGTTTCAAGCTCTCAACTGTGTATTTCTGCATTTCCAACTCTTCCTCAAGTTTCCTGCACCTATGGTGATAGTCCATTTCAGCCTGCTTCCCTTGCTGTAGCTGTTCATGACAGCTTTTAAGTCTTTCTTGCAGATCTTCCACTTGTATTTTGTACAACATCATGTTTTCCTCAGCCATATACTTGTCCTGCTGAAGAGCAATACACTGTAGTTTTATGTAAAAAATGTCGTTTTCTGTGATGCTATGAGATTCCAGTAATTTTTCAACCTTTTTCCTAAATTCCTCTGCAGAGTGTTTAAACTCAGCAGATTCTTCCTGAAACAGAATCATCTTCTTGCATGCCATTTGTTCATCCAGAGTCTTCTGGTGGAGTTCATCCTGCAATTTTTTTAATTTATTACTTAGCTCTTGTATATGGGCATGTTGTAGTTTTACCTTCTGCTCACTCACTCTCTTTTCTACAGTCAGAGAATTAATTTGGGCAGTTAGGTTTGTAACCTCCTGGTCAATGGTGAGGGTGGAAGCACTCTGTTTATCACATTTTTGTTTATATTCAAGGGCTAAGTCTTTTGCTTTTGCTAGATCAGCTTCTAGGCTTTTGATTTTACATAGGAATTTTTGCTCCATTATTGTTTGCTTGTGCAGTTGTTCATTTGTTTTATGCAGTTGCTCTTTGAAACCCTCTGCTAGGCCTTTTAATGTATCATTTTCCTCCTGAATGCTTTTTTTTTCAAGAGTCATCTTCTCTGTCATAATTAGTTTTGTTTCAGTGTTCCATTTCATAAGCCCCTCTATCTTTTTTTTCAGTGTTTCTGATTTCTGATTACTTTTGGTCAATTCATTCTTCAGCCTCTGAATTTCCTGCTGGTTTTCTTTCTCTACTTCTGTTTTTTGAAGCAGCTGTTCTTGAATTTTCTTACATTGGTCTTGAAGATTATTTGCTTCTTGTTTGTACAAGTGTGTTCTGTGTTCAGCCTCCAGTTTCTCTTCTTTAAGACAATTAATTTGAGAATTTAAATGTTTGATAGTGATTTCTTTTTTTGTCTGTGATACAATTAATTCCTCTATTTCTCTTTTTAGCTGTGACTTTTCTTGCTGAATGCATTCCAGTTCCTTCTCATAGTTCTTCTTAATTTTCTTCAGGTCTACCGTTTCTTGCATAATTTCTTCAGCTTTACCTGTCATTCTGTGTAACTGCTTGCCCAGGTCTTTCAACTGCTGCAAATATCGCTGCTCTGCTTGTTCTTTTTCCTGCAAGTTAAGTTTCAGGCATTTTAGTTCACTGTTGACTTGATCTATTTTTTCTTTGAATAAACAAGACACGATTTCTGAAGCCCAACTTCATTCAGTGGTAAGCATCAAACAACAACTCACACGCGCTTTTTCTCCAGACAAATAGGTAGAACAGACAGTAAGCCAAACACTAGGTATAAGAATTCCCAAGGAAAAAGTGGCCTACCATTTCTGGATCAGTTTAGAATGAATTGGAAGAAGGATTTTATGCTTGCAAGCGAAAAATAAAAACAAACAAAAACCCCAACCAAATAAAAAAAAACCAAGAACCACAAGAGAAGTTTAGAAATCTCCTCCACAAAGAGAAACAGGTTTTCTGTAGTCCAATGTTTATCCTAAGTACCTTTGTGCTATGCCTCTTATCTCTGCTGTCCATTAGTGCAAACAGCACTCAAATCTTTACATTTCTGGCTGTGGTCTAACTTGTACTGCATAGGTATTTTTCTCCAACTTACATTTGCACTGATGCCTTCACCATTTTCTCTTGCTTCCAGAAAAGCATCATGAAGTGATGACACGTAAGTTATTACTGACTTCTCATCAGGTGTGGAAACATCAACATCTAAAAAACAAGACAGCACAGCACTTTACCATGTAGGTGTAAGAATGTTCATGAATATGCTACAACCTGCAGGCAGTTTGGATTTTACTTTAATGTCAGGGGGTTGCAACAAAACCCATTGCAGCTCTCTTACCTTCAGGATCCAGAAGTCGGGCAACACCAAGTTTTTCTGCTGCAAAAAAGGCGTGTTCTAAATTTGCACGGTTGCTTTGAACAGCAACACTAGTCATGTCTATCAGGTCTGGCCTGTCAAATAAAATCAGTAACACTTGGTTACAACTCTGTACCAGTTCTAAACCACTGCTGTGTTAGTAAAGCAAGCTCAGAGCATGAATGGATAGATAGATCTTGTTGCTCTGATGAGCTTTGATGCCAAAGTCAGCTTAATCAAGAGAGATCTGTGGGCAAGATCTTGGGAGCGGACACAGCCAGGCCAGCTGACCTAAACTGGCCAAAGAGGTATTCTATGCCATATGAAGTCAGCTCAGGTAGCTAAGCTAAGTGAAAGAAGGAAGTGGGGGTACATTCATTGATGGTGTCTGTCCTCCAGAGCAACCATTATGTGTATTAGAGCCCTGCTTACTGGGAATGACCAAAACACTGTCTGCTGATGGGAAGTAGAGAATAACATCTTTCTTTGCTTTTGCTTTGCATTATTAAATTGCTTCTATCTTATTATGGGCCTTTTGTTATATTTTCCTCTCTCTCCTGTTAATCCAAGAAGGGGAGTGATAGAGCAGGTTTGGTGGGCATTTGGCCCCGAGTCAGGGCCAAACCACCAAAACAACTAACAAGGCATCCTTTGACTGCAAAGAGTGTTTTACAGGAAGAGCCAGTGTCATCTCCACCTCTGCAGTGCTGGAAGAGGCATAAACCACAGAGCCCTCTCTCTACATCCACTAAGATGGTGTCATTAACCTTTTCCAAGAGAACAAATGGAGCACTTACCTATATTTATGAATGATGGCATTAAATAATCTCCCGTCACGCCAGCAGGTAGTGAAATTTTCACAGCCCATGCCAGCGTAACCCTGGGCTGCCTGCTGCGACCACAGGAGCAGTCTCTCTTTAGCAGACATGTCTTCTGACTCTCCAGTAACGTGGATATCAGATATCTAAAATAGAGGTAGATAAGCACATCTAATTAATTTGTTACATCTAATGACATGTAATCAATGAATCAATTGCAGTGACACAAATCTCATTTACAGGGAAAACTGATAGTCACGGCTGTAGAACAAAAGTTTCTGAGAAGCATGTTAAGAAAATAAACATTTTGCCCAATATAGAAGGTTTGAATTTGTATTATCTATGTATTAACAACTTCACATCAGAAAAAGCAGGAAAGTATCGGGACCCTTACACAGAAATATTGCTTTCTAGTACACAAATTCCCACATAATGAATATTTTTGTACTTGTTAGAAGTCTGCAGATAGAATAAGACCAGTTTGTCCTAACACCAGAAGAATGTTCAAGATTCAACCCAGTTTTCTCTCACTCCACAGACAGAAATTCAGCAAACACAGGACACCTTCAGATTCAGTTTGCATAGCTAAATAAGATACATCATCAAAACTTTCACATAGACCTTAGCAAAGAGATAGAATGTGCATTTTTGCACAACCTTTATGGAGTCCTGTCTAAGTTGGCCCAAAATCATAACTCTGCACAAGAAATTGACCAAAAACATACTGTCAAGCACAAGCAGAATTACCTGAAAGTGTAAAATGATAGTCCATATCAACCCCAAAGTCAGTTTGGGATTCCCATCCGTTATGTCATCATTTCTAATGTTAACCAGTTTCACCTGCAGTTGTGGAAAGAAAGTGCAGACAAAATGAAATAAATGTGCTATAAGTATGTACTGCTGTACACAGGCAGTGTAGTACACTGGAGTGTAGTGGAGGGGGATTGGCAAGGAGGTACAGTTTGCCCTTTCATGTCTCTTTTGGACATTCTTTAACGTTGCCAGTTTGTAAAGGGAGAGGCAAGAATCCTGTAAGTGTATAAAAGAAATGTAAAAGCACAAAGAAGGACATGGCAGTGTGGGCTTTGAGTGCTTAGCTTGAAGGACATACAGGTGAAATCAAGGCTGAATCTTCCTCAGCACACAAGTGACTCTGCTGCCTTTGTAAGGCACCAGTTCTGCTTTCATCAGGATCAAGGATTGAGAAAGTTTTCCCAAAGCAAATATAATCAAAACAAGGAATGCCTACACAATGTTCTGATTTCTTTGCCTCTGCATTTTGCACTAAAAATTAGGTTGTGAACTGCATACCAGCTAGCGTCTGGGCAGCAGGAAAGATGCTTACATCTACTAGAGGCAACTCCTGGCAAGATCAAGGCAAGCCTACACCACAAGCTGTTCTATAGCATGCATAAAAGAGCAAGCAGAACATATCCTTTATTTATGATCTACAGGGGACAACATTTTCATTAACATTTCGTATTAGTACTTTCACCATACCTGGTGTTTTTTCAAATAGTCAAGTGCAACCTGGACATTTTGCAGTCTGTGGAAATGCATTCGACCTTCCTCTCGGGGCTAAAAGTGGAAAACAATATCTGTGAGATTTTCTTGACAACAAACATGCTGATGTAAAAGGCACAATGTAGAACATTCGAAGCACTACAGTTTTAATGAAGCTAATACCTTTGATGGAAAAGCGTGCTTTAACAGTTTTTAGGGTTTTCTAAGCTGTAGCTGAAATTTTTTCATGCAGTGCATGGCAAGAGAGATCAATGGTCTTAAACAGCAACTATGATCCATGCACACTGACCGTTGCTTCCCTGCAGAGCACTGCTAAGGCCAAGAGGGCTGAAAAACAGCCTGCATGAATCTACCTACAGAAAATAAACTGTAATATATTGTTATTAAAGATGTTTAGTATATTAAGCAAAGCAAGATATAAGTAATGTCATGGGTCTTTATGATGTTGCTTTGGTAAACTGTGAAAGGAAAAGCTTACTTCTGTATGCAACTTTATGATCTAATGTTTATTTAGTGCATCACTGCATGAGCACAATAATAGCAATATATACTGATAAATTCTAACAAAAAAATATCTCTGAAGCACCCAATTTCAAAACATTACCCCATATTATCTCTTGAAGTCACCAACACTAAGGTCTTCAAAAAATCTCACTCACAAACAGGAACCACTGCATTCTGATCTAAAAGCTTACCAAGGTGTCTCCAGAAAGGACTTCTAAGAGTGATATCAGGTTATGTCCATCTCTTAGGTCTTCATACAGATCCTTCACATGCTTTTGAACCTGCACAGACAAATGTAAAAATTAAACATAAGATGCCCATTTATATCTGAGGATTCACACTCATATTAACAGAAATCTTTTAATACACTGATAAACCTCAGATATACCTCAGCATGGCTATCCAAATCTACCCACCTTCATTACTAATTTACAAACCTAAAGTAACTGTAACAGCCAAAATTCACACATACGTCTGCACTCACACAGTTCCATCACACTGTGTTTCATTTTACAGAAAGGGAGAAAATAACAGTATGAATTTACAGGTAATGAATCCACATAGCCATGAAGCAATCAGTACCTGACAGTTTCAACAATACCAGATACCCACCTACTTTGAACCTAGATAATGACCACTAACAGCCAACACCAGCTAGATCCAAAGATTTGTGAAAAACCAAAACACATGATGCATATTTTATCCTCAGCATTCATGTTCACTGGAGTCAGGCCAAAAGTTAACACCACACTTTCTGGCCTTAAACTCATTACTAATCCAAACCTACCATCATATTTTATCAGATCACATTTCCCTGTATTTGGTTTTCTCAATGGCTCATACATCCACCTTATACACCATATCAGAGAAATATGGCATTAGATAGAGAAAGGGAAGCCTAGGACAAGCACAGCCCTTTCCACCAGCTGTGCTTGTGGCAGATATTTTAATGTGCTGTACAGCTCAGCAACACTACCACCAGCAGTCACCAACTCAGCTGATCCCCTCTAATAGATGTCAGCCTTTGCTGTCATTGCTGTAGCAATCAGTCATACAGACATCACCAAAATGTCAATTGACCTTGATGAGATGCTGATTCATCCATTTTGTGAAGGTCTTCTTTTGAACTGTGTCTCGCTCATCTGGAGGTGAAAAGGCAAAAGGAAAGGGTTAACAGCTCTTCAAGTGGTCACAGAATCACAGACTGGCTTAGGTCAGAAGGGACCTCCAACCGCCCTGCCATGGGCAGTGATGCCTTTAAACTAGACTTGGTTGCTCAAGGCCTCATACAATACGGCCTTAAACATCTCCAGGGAAGAGGCGTCCTCGCTGGACAACCTATTCCAGAGCCCCTCTGGATCCACAGCAGCACTGCTAACGAGCTAGTTACTGACCCATGCAGCACATGAGCTCCACCAGCTGCGTGCTCCAGGCTCCGGTCCGTTCCATCTCCAGGAAAGTCTTTCTCTCCTCCTTCCCAAACTTTCCACTTTCCTCCCTTAGGCGGGCGAAGAGCGCGGCTGCTCCCGGCTGCTTCAGCGGGGGGCGCCAGTGCGGCTCGGGACGCTGTCCACGGTCGCCCAAGGCAACGTCCGTTACCCGCCTTTGTGACGGTACGAGCGAGAGGTGCCTGACGAGAGGAAGTGGCGGCAAGCTGCACCAGGGCAGGCTTAGATTGGGTATTAGGAAAAACTTTTCACTGAAATGGATCCAGAATTGGAACAGGTTGCTCAGAGAAGTTGTGGACTCACCATCCCTGGAGAGATTTAGACCATGTGTAGATGTGGTGCTTAGGGACATGGTTTAGTGGCAGACTTGGCACACAAAGGAGCATGAACATTGCTACCATTGCATATATACAAATGCAGCTTCTCAGAAGGATAGGTCACAAAATGCTCTTTTCTCACTGTGTTACTCCCAATAGTCTGAAATCTGGCACAAATTTTATACGGACTGCTGTGTGGCAGCAGTAGGATTGTTAAGTACCATCTTAAGAAGAAAGGAGATGGTGTTTGCAATAAATTAATTTAAACAAACATCTCAATAAACATTACTTTCCATTAAAGACAGTTAGAAAAACCAGAAAACATCCATCCATGTAAATTCTGTAGAGGAAGCAGCCTGAGTGCCTATAACTAGCATGAATCACTGGAGGCCTCACATTGTACCAATCCATGGTGAGTGAATCCCAAAGACAAAGCAGAACCCATAGGAAGAAAAGTTTCAGCACTGATCTTCACTAGAGATAGGTGAGGCCCAAAATGGAGTGACACGTTTGTTCATACAATGGTGTACCAGATTTAAGCCCACTGGTGTATGCAATCACATTGGGTATCCCTGTTCGTCCTTCTTTTTTAAAATGCTTTTGAGTATATACCCTAGTCAGCATTTCTTACCAGCCACAAAGATGCTAACTTCTACCTCTGATCAGCCCAGCACAGCAATCCCCATCACCCAGTTCTTGGATTCTGAATGGAAGTTACTTTGAGCTTTGCCTTTCTTGGCCCTTGGCAGTTGTGAGCTACTGCATTAACCTCCGAAAAGCCCACATTAAGATCAGCAGAGTTGCCACACATTTAGAGCTGCCAGTGTGCTAAGACTAAGAGCTGACTGACTGACTTCTCTCTCTCTTTTTTTTTTTTTTTTTTAATGTTTCCTTGTAGTCCCCTACAGGGGAAGTCTGTACATACAAGTCTGGATGTCATTTCTCATTCTGTATTAAGACAAAGGTTCATTCCCTTCATGAACCCATGATGACTAGGCCTGATCATCTGGTTGCCCTGCACATGCTGCATAATGGCACTCAAGATGGTCTACTCTATGACCTTCCCCAACACTGAGGTTGTTCTGGTAGATGGGTGTCACATTTGCCAATGTCCAGTCATCTGGGACCTCCCCACCTAGCTGGGCCTGCTGGTAAATGATGGAAAGTGGCTTGGTGAGCACTTCTGCCAGCTGCCTTAGTATCCTTGAGTGTATGACATCCAGCCCCATACACTTATGTATGTCTGAGTGGTGCAGTGGGTCACTAACCATCTCATTTTGGACTTTGGGGGCTTCATTCTGCTCCCCATCCCTATCTTCCAGCTCATGGGGTTGGGTATCCAGCAAACAGCTGGTCTTGCTACTAAAGCCTGAGGCAAAGAAAGTTTTAAGTATTCAGCCTTTTCCTCATCGTTGACTGCTATGTTCTCTCTTGAATCCAACAAAGCACAGAGATTCTCCTTAGTCCTCCTTTTGTTGTTTAATATACATGTAGGAGGATTCCATGTTCTCTTTAACAGCTGAAGCCATATTAATTTCCAGTTGGGCTTTGACCCTTCTAATTTTCTCCCTTAGCATAATCTCATGACAATCTTGTAGTCTTCCCAAGTGGCCTGCTCCTTCGTCCAATGACCGTAGACTCTTCTCCATAAGCAGCACTTAAACCTCTCTATTCAGCCAGGTGAGTCAGCCAGGTGAATCAGACCATGCTGCAATGTGGGTAATCACCAACCTGATTTATCTACAACAGAAGCAAGTACAACGGGGGTGTTAAAACTTTGCCGTATGTTGTTGCTATAGGCCGACTCCTTCCATTTCCATTTGAGCTACCGTAAATGCACGCTCTTCTCAACCAGATACACTGTAAAGGTAACATTGGTGAAATCTGATTTTCCTCTGCTGTACCCTTCCTTCCCCGTTTGTGTCCGTTGGGGCATTTGACAGAATTTGACGACCTCTTGGTTTATGTTCGAGCGGGCCCGGGCCCTGCGCCGGGCGCACCTCCAGCCCATAGGTGGCGTTAGCGCAAAGCGCCGTCGGATGAGGCGCAGCGCAGCAGAGTCAGCGCGCCTACTGCCCCTCTCGCTGGGTGGTACTGCGAGCATTCAGCCGTGGCACTCACCGTCTCCTTCGTGCGCCTGCGCAGGGAGCGAGATTTTACCGCTCAGTGCGCCTGCGCGGGGTCTCGGTTGGCCCCTCTGAGGCGAGCGGCGTTTCCTCGTCGTCGCTGGTTTTTCTGCGCAGGTCTTCGAGCCCCTTCACCGCCAAGATGCCGCGAATTATGATTAAGGGCGGTGTGTGGCGGAACACCGAGGTAGGACTCCGATGGCTTTAATCCCCGCTCTTGAGGGAGCGGGGGCCTCAGCGTCTGAGGTGGGGGAGGGTATCCTGCGCTAGTGCGCAAGCTCTGGTGGAGGGTCTTGGTGCGCATGTGCGGGGGGTTCATATAGTGTTTTCTATGTGAGTGTTTTGTAACAGTGTGTGACAGAATTGGGGGTTATCTGGGCTTTCTGTAACAATGGATGTAGAAGGTTAGGCGTCTGCAGGCACTTTTGGGTTGATTCCTCAGCGTTCTGGACCGTCCTCCTCGCCTCCTGCCCCACGGGGCAGAGGTTGTTCGATGTTGTTTTTCCTGAAGGCTGCGTGTTCGGCAGGGCAGGAAGGTCAGCCATGAGTGTGTCCTGTCCCTGACCCCTGGAGAAACCGTCCCCATAGGAGCTGGAAGAGATGCATAGGACATGGGGTCTTCAGAGGTTGTTCAGAGATGTTTGCAGGCTGGAATGTGCCTCATACTGCATAGGCAAGACCCTTATTGAACGAGAGAGCGGGAATCTCTTTGAGTTTGAAGACATTTTCAAATGCAGAAATGGTGAAGATGGATATGGGCTCTTCGTCTGCAACCCAAAGTGTTATGAACAGGGAGATCTATGTGTTCAAAAAAAAGCGTAGAACCCCCACCCCTGCCAGTTTTTGCTGTCATGTCCTTTCAGAACCACAAGTGATTGTGAAAAGCAAATTAACGTGAAAAATCAAGGATTTTAGCTTATTTAAAGCAAGAGGATGTACCTGGCACTGTGTAAAATTCAGAATTCTGTCACTGTATGCTCTGAAGATCCAGAAAGCAGCGGGGAAAAAAAAAAGATAAATGTGCTCTGCTGTACGTGCTTTTAACCACTTGAGCCATCTCAGCTACGTGCCAAGAGGCAACTGGATTGGAGGTCAGCAGATAAGAACCACCACTGTGTTTATTGTGTTTTTGTGGTCTCCCATAATTGACTAATTTTGGTGACCTTTGAGAAAAACAGCAGCATGTTAAATGGATCATTGTTTCATCCATATTTAAGTACCAGAGATGTAATAGTTCTCTTTGGTGCTATTTTTTAATTCACGTTTGGTTTTACACACAACATAAAATTACAGAAAGTCCAACCAGTTGTTCTCAGGTCATTAGTAAAATGACCAGTTATTTGCAAAAAGCCAGTTTTATGTTCTCAATATGGCTACTGCATGCCATGTAACACCAAGTAAATAAATAAATAAGTAAAACCCCTAAACAATAAGACCAAGGGATTTATTATTTGTTTTTAAGTGGAAATTACATGTATTATTCTCTTAGCAGTTGAAGCCAAAACTCATGATCATCTTAGCGTGAAAGATGCTGCATGGTCTGAGAGACGTTTGTGCCAGGCAGAGTATGACAAGCCATCTTCGCAGTACAGCTGAACAGATTCTGAACCCAATTATATGTCCTTACTAGATACAGAGGAGGAACATCTATGGTTGACAAGGCTGAAAGATTAGATTTGTTGTGTTAATATACGACCCTGACCTGCGAGGAAATGAAGATGAACTTTTTGTCAGGGGCAAGGGGAGGGAGGAATTGATAGATTAGGATGAATGGGTGAATTGACAGACAATTGATAAGGCTTCTATTTTTGATCAAATCTCAGTGTATGCTTGTTTGAATGACCTGACTCCCAAGCTGAATCCCTGACATTTTATTTCCCTGGAAATTTATAAGCTTTGGGATCGGGACTTTTGGATGTTACGTGCTGAACATTAAAATGATTTATTTAAAGATTTATGTACAAAAGAGAAAATAACTGTAAAGTTTCTTTATTGTTGTGATACTTTTTTTTTTTAACAACATATTCCATTGATAGGTAAATACTCTATTTGCATTAAATTATGCAAAGAAAAAGAGAATTTTATCAAATTATTTTAAACAGGCCACCCAGAGGTATCTTACCAAATAGTTTTTTTTTAACAATGTTGTTTCATTGTTGTACAATCACTTCCCTACCTCTTTGTTGCTGCCTTTCATGGAAGATACACAGAACCTTCATAACCTGTGTGTTAGAGAGCACTGAAAGCAACTGTTTCGGAAGTTCTGTTGGGTCTGTGAAGTTGGCCGCAATAATCACAATGTGTCGTTTTCATTTAGTCTTTATTGATTTCATTGTCAGGTAAGGTACAATCCTCATTCACCCTGAGAATAAGTCGTGGAAAAGCAGCAGCAGTACTGTGCTGTTTCCCCTGTCTCAGGCTATTAGATAAAATCTACCATCTTCCTCTTCTGCATGACCTCAAACTTTGTTTTGCAAATTTTTATGATCCATAACAGTATTTTTATTTTTTTCAAGGATGAGATTCTGAAAGCAGCTGTGATGAAATATGGCAAAAACCAGTGGTCCCGTATTGCTTCTCTGTTACATAGAAAATCAGCCAAGCAGTGCAAAGCCCGATGGTAAGTGAGAAGTGCCATGTCTATGAATGAGACTCAGGACTAGTGGTAATTTAGAAATTGCCACAGATTAGTTTGTCTACAGAGGAGCAGTAGTTTCAGACGGTTTGATTTCTGCTATTGTAGGCATTTCAAATTCTGGTCACTTGAAAGTGACCAGATACTGGCCAAATACTCTTTTTGCCAGTGACTGTAGTGTAAGATCACTTAAAACTCTGTACATGCTCTGTTACACACTTTGAGTCAAGGAGTATTACTAAGGAGGTAAAATTATAAGATACTGATGTCTCTTACAGGTATTTTTTTAATTTTTCAAAATGAGAGTTTGGCTTCAGGATTAACATTTGGAAATTGTGGACTGTGGCATTTCATTTTACATAAAAATACAGCTTGAAAGTAATGTAAATGCATGCAGTACAAATACATCTTTTTGCAAATCAGACAATCTCTTGAGTACTGAACTGCACATCTTTATTAGAATACTTCTATATGAAAGTGGTGGTACTGACACAGTTAAAGACTGGTAAGGTAACTGTTGAAGGATCCAGGGCAAACAAACTGTTTCTAGCACCTTTGGTTGTTACGATTTTTACTTTTCTTTTTCTGGATTAATTTTGTGACTGTTTATGTTGCCTGAAAAGAGAAGGGTCAAGGAAGAAGAGGCAATATCTCTATGAGAAGTGCTGGATAATTAATACACTTTAAAGGTCAAATGCATGTCATTAAAAATAGTCTGGAGTAACATTTTTGTACAGAGAAAATCTTGCATGAAATTTGTGTGACAAAATGTTGGATAAATGCTGCTCTAAACTAACTCCAGCAAATCAGTTCATAGCTTGGATCTGTTGTTCTTAATTTTTTCACTTTTTAACAGGTATGAATGGCTTGACCCGAGCATCAAAAAGACAGAGTGGTCACGAGAAGAAGAGGAGAAACTGTTGCACCTGGCCAAGCTCATGCCAACCCAGTGGAGAACCATTGCCCCGATTATTGGGAGAACAGCTGCACAGTGTTTGGAGCACTATGAATTTCTGCTGTGAGTTACTATTTTGCTAGGGGTGCCCACTAGTAAAATTTGTAGTGGTTGCTGTACAGATGTGCCATTCCCTTCTGAGGTACAGTGGTTTTGAGCTGACCATGTCATTTTGTCAGCAAATCCTGAAGAACTATTTCCTTTCAGTCGATGTGTCTATCTTGAAAGAAGCAGCTTCTGGAACCTGCAGAGCAGACTTGAATGAAGATAGGTGTATATTTTCTTGCTTCTGGTTGTTCTGGGTCAAGATTGATTTCAGGTTTATTTTAGTGTTTTTTGACTGACTGATCAGCACAAGTGGGTGTATAAGAGAGAGGAAGAAAGACAAAGAGGTATAAAGCACTTTTGTTGGCTGAACGTTCAGCTGATGTTTCCCTGCGCTGCAGGGGGTTTCTTTAGGCCAAGAAAAGGAAAGCAATTTCTTCCCTTGTGAGCTTTCTTAATTCTGTTACAATTAAGTATAAAAGCATAATGGGAAACACTTGATTGTTCATTTTTGTCACACTACCTGAATTCTTGTCCTTACCATTAAAGATATCCAAGGAGAGTTCTCTGCTCTTAGCTATGTCAATATTATATTTCATGGTTGTAAGGTAATAGTGTCGGGCTTCTTTCTTGTGTGTGGTTAAAGATTGTGTTACTACTGTGTTCATGAACCTTTTCTGCAGGTACCTTGTTACAAGGTTACCTTTTTTTTTATCAGACGTTGGGGATGTTTAAGGGATGGTTATTATGAGTCTGGAGGAAACCAAAGAGCCAATTGTGACATATCCATAATGTGTTTTTTAGGGACAAAGCTGCTCAGAGAGACAATGAAGAAGAAACTGCTGATGATCCTCGGAAACTTAAACCTGGAGAAATTGATCCAAATCCAGAAACCAAACCAGCTAGACCAGATCCTATTGACATGGACGAAGGTAAGATAGAAGTTTGGTTACTGTTTTTTGCAGCAATCTGATCTCTTTGGATTTTTATTTTACATAGTCTCTGGGTTTGGGTTTTTTCTCTCTGCTTCCCTGATAATTTTTTCATACAGATTTGGTCTTACATCTGTATCTGGTCAGTCAGTTATTCTTTTCAAGTTTTCTTTTTCTTTTCTGCTGTGTTTTCTGCCTCCTAACATGTCTTCATTATCTCTTACCATGACTGCTTTGCTTTGACAACTGCTCTGCTTGTTTGGATTCATATTTCTGTATCCTCATATTTTCCCATCATCTCGTATCACTCAGAAGAAGCTGTGCTGAAGCACAGGAGAACTGTGTGACTTTTTCCCTTGCACATAGCAATGTTATGAATGAAAAATGAAGGTTTCTAGAATTCTGTGAATGAACCATTGGCGGTTTTGAACAGTCACAGGTTCAGAAATACAGCACTCTTGCATTTACACTACCTGAATATAAATGAAATGTACAAGTTCTTTAATACAGTACCCTCAGATGAAAAAGGTGTAAATGAAATTATAATTTCCTGAGTATGGTCAGTTTGCCTCTATGTAGATATTTTGATTTGTGGTAGATGTTAGTTGAATTGTTTCCAACGTTAGACTTTTTATCTTAAAGTCTTCCTTTCATCTGGCCAATGATTTATAAATTATATTGGAACATCTTGGAGAAAACTAATTTAGTGATCATGCAGAACACCTGTGAAAACATGGATTAATTAATCTTTTAAAAGATTGCTTTCTGATCTTAATGTCGCTTTTTCCTTTACTCCCATCTTAAGTGTGGATTCACAGCTGTATTTATCTGTTCTATTGTAGATGAACTCGAAATGCTGTCTGAAGCTAGAGCTCGTCTGGCTAATACACAGGGAAAGAAGGCCAAACGAAAAGCAAGAGAGAAGCAGCTGGAGGAAGCTAGGTAAACTTCTGCTTCGTATACTAGGGCTGCTTTTGTTGACTCTGGAGCATTTACAATACAGAAATGCAGGCACGGTCTTAAGTTCAAATCAGACATTGCGTTAGCATTCTTGTTGTCTGAATATGTGCAGCCCTGTCTCAGCAGCAACTGATTTTAGTACCAGATCTTGGGATACAGGAGCCTCCTCTAGGTATGCGCTTGAAATGATGTACTGTTCCTGTTTGTTTAGACGTCTTGCTGCTCTCCAGAAAAGGCGAGAACTTCGGGCTGCTGGAATTGAGATCCAGAAGAAAAGAAAGAAGAAGAGAGGTGTGGATTATAATGCAGAAATTCCCTTTGAAAAGAAGCCCGCCCCTGGTTTTTATGATACCTCAGAGGAAAACTACCAGTCCTTGGATGCAGATTTCAGGAAGCTGCGTCAGCAAGACCTGGATGGAGAATTAAGATCGTAAGTGTGTGTTACACTAAGGAGAGAAGAGTATATTTGAAAAACTGCTTTGGGAATGTCTGAAGTACAACATGGGCAGGAACTGTGTTTTCTGTGGTGCAGATAGCAGTGCAGATTGCTTCTGCCCTTTCATTGTCCTGTAATTTTTTTATGTTTCCAGAAGCTAACTTCTTTTTTTTTTTTTTGAGAATAAAGTTTGTCATGCACATTCTTTCTCTTTAAAGGGAAGAGAAATTGGTTCCCGGTCCTACAACTGCTGGAGAAAAAGCAACTATTCGCATGCCCTTGTTCTTACTATTTAAATTCTGGAACTGACGTTTTTTTTCTTCTGTTGATTGTGGCTGAAGCAATGACCTTTTGTCTAATTCCATAACTTAGAAGCATTATAGTGCCTTGTAGGTTCTGCTGCAAGATCTGCAGACCAGATCTAATCACTTGGTTACCACAAGGTGGTTGACTTTTCCTGCAACATGCTTTATTTCCATGTATGCAACTTTTGATTAAGGTATAGGCTTTTTGCTCTTTGCTTGCTTCACATTGTAGCAGTTCTGTGTGTTCTAAAATGATTTTCTCTTACCCATAATGACAGTGAAAGGGAGGGTAGAGAGCGCAAGAAAGACAAACAACATATGAAACGGAAAAAAGAGTCAGACTTGCCTTCAGCTATTCTACAGACCAGTGGAGTGTCAGAATTTACCAAAAAAAGAAGTAAACTAGTTCTTCCTGCTCCTCAGGTATGCTGTTCATTGACCAGTAAACAACTTTAGTCAAATGGATCTTACGGTTGTGTTTTATCTTACTATGCCTTGGAATTCTCTCTTTTAAAGATATCTGATTCAGAACTTGAGGAAGTTGTGAAAGTAGGCCAGGCAAGTGAAATTGCACGCCAGACGGCTGAGGAATCTGGAATTACAAATTCAGCTTCCAGCACTCTTCTGTCTGAATATAATGTGACCAACAACAGCATAGCACTAAGGACTCCCAAAACTCCAGCTGCACAAGACAGGATCCTGCAGGTAGAGTATAAATGTACAGAACAGGCTTTTGGTTTTGTTGCAGTGCTCAGTCAAACAGGGTTAAGATTCCTTAGATTATATCGAGTACTGTAGTTTGGACTGACATGTGATCTCAAGAACACACTGAAAGGTGGTAGAAGCAGATCCACATCTATCTAATCTGTGCTTGCCATATATATGAAAACTATGATGCTTCTTTCTTTTTTTTTTTTTTTTAATATTATAGATTGTCTGCAACTTAGCATTCTCCTGATGTCCTTATCCTGGATACCTTTTTGAATTGAAGATGTATGTGGTTTTCATGTCCTTAGAACAGTGCCTTTCATGTTGTTTCCTTCTTATTTTTTGCTGTTAAGCTTTTGTTTCGCTGTATTATACATACACACAGTTCTCTAGATGGATTAGTAGTGTCCTGTGACTATCAGCTGCTATGTGCAGTAGTTTCATTATCTCAGCTCATTTCCTGAGTGCTTAAATTTGCACTGTGAAAAGGAGAAATAGAATAAAGAATAAGGAGGTGCTCTTAAAAGCCTTAAATACTGACTATTCTCTTTTGGAACATTCTCTTTGAAGTGCAATTCAGATAAAACTTCATTGATTTTTGGAGTGCAAGTGTACTAAATCTTGCAGACTTGTGGAATCTGACAAAGTGAAGGAATTCGAAATATTAAGTAATTCACTCGTTTTTGCAACTCCAGTTTATAGTTTATTTTACTGGGAACAGTAGCATTTGTGAATATGTGTGGGTGTTTAAGAAGTGTTAAATTTATTGCTAATCAAGTAACTCTTAGGCTTTTCTTGTTACTGTTACACATGCATAATGGAGTGTGACTGTAGAAGTCTCAGTGATGTACAGCTTGTGTTATCTGTTACACAGGAAGCCCAGAATTTGATGGCTCTCACAAATGTGGATACCCCCCTGAAAGGAGGTCTTAACACTCCCTTGCATGAAAGTGACTTTTCAGGAGTAACACCGCAGAAACAAGTTGTTCAGACTCCAAATACTGTGCTTTCCACGCCCTTCAGGTAAAGCAGACTATTTTCTAATGGGTGCTTCACTGGGGAGGTATCTACTGGAGGTAGAGCAGATTGCAGTGTGTGAAATAGTAGGTGATGGTCATGGCTTTGAAACAAATCTGAACTCGCTTTTATTTCAAGCCCTTGGTGAACAGCTTTCTCCTTCTCTGTGTCACCAAGCTCTGTCTATATTTTGCAGTAGATAGCTCACTGGAGCTTTGGCCCAAAGTGAGGTCTTCTCTGGTCTGGAGCAATAAAAAATACTCTGATGTAATACAGGAGTACAAACTGTAGGATGGAGTGTCATTCTGTATGTGGATCCTAGCTTTTCCAAAGTATTGCCACTGAGCCAAAGGTGTGGGAGGTCCCATAGCCAAACCCACATGGAATTTTTGAAAAGCTGGAGTAAATGTTTTGCAAGCCATGTGTATATATAAAACAAAGTATTTCTGATATTGCCAATCTAAATAGTAGGGAATTGCTGGTTTAACTTGTACTGTGGACCTGAGTAAATACCTATCCCACAAGTGCCAGATACCATACAACTAAAAACCATCACATGTAGTACATTTTGCCTGTCAGTTTCTTAGGTACTAATTTTGCTTGTATGGTGCTAGTAGGAAAAGTAGAGAATGAAATAAAAAGGACCTTTATAGCGGCTTTTCAAAAGCAGTCTTATTTTGTTGTTCAAAAGCTGTGTGCAAAAGCTTTGCTCTTTTAATTGGATCTAGGCAAGTAAATCCTTTTCTGGAGATCTCTTGGCATTGCTGTGGTACAGAATGAATCTAGAATTTGGCCTAGACTGATCTGTCCATTCATTAAGGTGATTTGGTTTAAAAAAAAATGTGAAAACGTTGTAATTTTGTAGTTTGGTTGGTTTGATGTTTTCTTAGTGATATTTTTTCAAATTCTGAAGTTCAGACTTGAACATGTAATTGTTGTACCTATGTAGCAGCTTGGCTTTCTTGCAGAAATGCTCTGTCAGTGTGAAAATTCAAGACCTTGAGCAGAGAGGAAAAACAAACCCATTAAGTGGTTTAAAAAAAAAAAAAAAGCCATAACTTTGTAAGGAGGCAGAGTAGTAAAGCAGAGCCATCATCTTATTTAGGTCAAAAGTGCAAATATTTAAGTACAGTATAGCTTTTTTTTTCCTATGCTAGTATGAAATTTGTAATATTTTGGTGCAGGTTTTTTATGGAGGTTGTTGTTTTTCATTGGGGTTTTTGCTTTGTTTTAGGTTTCTTTTACATCCTATAGAATTTTCTTAAAAGTTTTAAGCTGAAAATTGTAGTAGGGTTTTAAACATGGCATGGAGCTGAGACTAGAAGAAAAGAACCTGCTTATGCGGAACCTGTTTCTTCTGGAAAGTCAGTGTAAAAAAATTGTTTCTATGATCAACAAAGTAAATATACCCTATGAAAGGTCAAGTTGGATGGGGCTTTGAGCAACCTGTTCTAAAGATGTCCCTGCTCATTTCAGGAGGGCTGGAGTAGATGACCTTTAAAGTTTCCTTCCAACCCCAACCATTCCATGATTTGATGAAATATTAATTTGAAATCATAAAAGTTAATTTTGCTGGGTTTTTTGGGGGGTGTTCTGCAAATGTTATTGCTTGTATTTTTTATCCTGAATGAGGATTCAGGAAAATCTGTGAACAACCTCAAGCAGGAGGAAAAGTATCAGCTGCTTCTCGTGGACATACCCAGTAGATATGGCACCATTGTATCCCATAGAAGAGTGCAAGTAGTGTGGCTCAGGCTGTAGTATATACAATTGGTTTTGCCCACCATTATGACATCATACTGGAACTAGAGAATTACAGTAACTAGTAGTGGAAATGATATGTGAAATGACCTTGTCCAGTCTGTTTCTGCTGGGGTTATTCTTTACAGCACAGAATCCCAGCATAGTGGGGATTGGAAAGGGAGCTCTGGAGAAAACTTGTGACTGTATCTGTGATTGTGATATCCAAGATGGTGTCTGCATGCCTGTAACATGGTAGGTTATTGGTATAGAGAACAGTATTTCTTCCTGGTCTAGGAGAACCAACCGAGACTCACAAAATCTAAAACTTATTCCATTTTGCCTTACCGTAGGTGCTCAAAATTAGTTACTATAATGCAATTATTCCTACAATAATCAGTGAAAACAAAGATTCATTCAGTTGTTAGATGAGATAGTTGTTAAGCCAGATGAATTCAAAGTGAATGACTTGCCACAGGTGGCAAGGAAATGAGATCAGGGAAATCCTGATTACTGTATGCCATAATAATACCTGGTGACTGCATCATCTCTCACAAGTAGCAGTGGGAGTTTGTGTGGATGTAGTTCCTGAAACTTTTCTTAACATATTAATTGTCTAGATTTTGGGCTGGCAGGTTGAAGTTATGTTTTTGGGGAGGATTCATCTAATTGCCTACCAAGAAAAAATCAAGATTGATTTTCTTAATGTTATTTATGTAACTTTTTTCAATATTCAGACTTTTGTAAGTAGAGCTCATTAGGAAGAAAATAAATTACTATATCTACACTTTCCCTAGAACACCTTCGCATGGACCAGAAGGCTTAACCCCTCGTGGAGGACTAACTCCTAAACCTGTCGTTGGTACAACTCCTGGTAGGACTCCGCTGCGTGATAAACTGAACATCAACCCAGAAGAGGGAATGGCAGATTACAGTGACCCATCTTATGCAAAACAAATGGTAAGAAGTACTTAAGAAGTGTATATCAGCACTCTCTTAATTTTCAGGATTTTTAATTCTCATCTCCTGAACAGAATTTTTAATAAAAGCTTATCTACAGGTCTGTACTCATCACTTGATAAAAACAAATCTTTCTGTCTAGAGCGACATTCAGTGTATTCAGTAAAAGCAGTCAAAAGCTATTTGTAAAAGAAGACAAAGATAAGTTTCTGCTTGTGTATTTGAAGCCAAGCAGAAAATGTATCTCAAACAAAGATTCATTTTTCTTACAATCATATGCAGCCCTCAAAACCTTCATCGTCTTGGCTTCCTGATTTACGTACAGGATTTTTTATATCAGTCTGTAGTGTTGAGAACATTGAGCTAAAGGAGTTTAATTTTTACCATTAGGAACTTGGGTTTGAAATGTCCAGTAATCTGAGTCTGATCCAGATACTTTTATCACCTTTGGCAACAGATGTTTTCATTCTTGGAGACTCAGCCAGATGTACCCAGACAATTAGACTCGCTATGAAAGGGCATATACCTAATAGGTAGCACCTTGGAAACTCCTTTGATGTGGGTGATTCTGCAGCCCTAACTGTTGCTTTGGATATCTCCCACCAGAGGTATTGACGTTTTTCTTTTTAGGCTAGGTAAGGATATCCACTTGAAGTTTTTTGGTGTGTTCTTGTGAAAATAACTCTTCTATATCAGAATTTCAGAAATCATCCTCATAGCTTGAAGGACAAGGTTTATTTGATGTCCTAATACTTACTTCGGTTCTGTCTTGACCGTTTTATTGCAAACTGGCCTTTTTCTGCTAGAAGGAAAACTGAGGTTTCAGTTTCCTGATGGACTCCACTAATTTCCAGATCCAGTGCTATTTGCTCATGTAGTGCTGTGCCACAATCTCCAGATTTAGGAGTAACTGCAAGGAGAGGAGTTCCAGTTAGGATGGCAAGCACCCCCGTGTCCACTGTCAGTGTGGACACCTTTTTACATGCTTTCAGTTTCTTGAAAGGTATTTGTGTGAGTCTCTCCTGTTGTACTGAGACTCCTATTTGAGCAGGTCCAGAGGAGGCCGCAAAAAAGATCAGAGGACTGGAACCCCTCTGATATGAGGAAGAGCTGAGGAAAGTTAGAGTTGTTCAGCCTGGAGAAGAGAAGGTTTTGGGAAAACCATATTATGGCCTTTCCATACTTAAAGGAAGGCTGCCAGAAAGATGAGGACAATCAGGGTGGTGAAACAATGGACCAAGTTACCCAGGGAGGTGGTAGTAGCCCCATCCCAGGTCAGGTTGGATGGGGCTCTGAGCAATATGATCTAATTGAAGATGTCCCTACCTGTTGGGTTGGACTAAATGACCTTCAGTGATCCCTTCCTACCTAAACCATCCTGGATTCCACTGGGAGGCATTGGTGCCATGCTGTTTTCTTACATGAGTGCATTACAACTTGGTTGAAGATTTAATTAGCTACCTTGTAAAGCTGTCTGTAGTTTTTCAGTGTCAGAGTTTCTGTGCATCATAGTGTGTGAACTCTGGGGTGGTGGTCTGTAGGCCAGCCTGCATTAGTAGCGTACCCATTTTGTTAGACTTCAGAGGTTTTGTTTCTGCTGGCTTTGTAGAAGGTGAGGAAGGCCAGAGGATACTAGCTGTGCGTTGTTCATCACATCTGTTAATGTAGCTGGAGTCTTACTGTGTTTCACTTCAGCACATGAATCCAGAGCATGCACTAACAGCATTATGTTGGTATTTCAACAGGAGAGAGAGTCCCGTGAACACCTGCGCCTTGGCCTTATGGCGCTTCCTGCTCCAAAGAACGACTTTGAGATTGTTTTACCTGAAAATGCAGAAAAAGAACTTGAGGAACATGAAGTAGATGAAACCTTTGTAGAAGATGCTGCTGATATAGATGCCCGCAAGCAGGTAGGTGTGTGTGATGTGAGCAGTACTTTTTGTTTAAAATGCAGTATGTTCCTTGGATGGTTTCCGCACGTTCTTGTGTGTGGAAATGTTACAGCTTCTTCAGGGTAACAAAGGAAGATGTGCCTGTTTTTTGTGCTGCCACCAGAGTGTGCATGCACAGAGGCTAGGCATGTGAGAATTGTGAATTTTGATTGTTTTCAGTTTCAGGCTATTTTCTCAAAGTTAAGAGCTGCTGTTTGTGAAATGTAAGATAAGTATATACAAATCCAGGCAAATGGGTAGCACACAAATAGAAATCTGCCAGGCAATGAATAGGTCCCTTTTGTACGCGTCCTACCATGGGATTACGCTGACAGCCAAGTTGTGAATAGGCCCTGAGTGTTTTGTTTTGTTTCAGAATCAAGGAAGGCCACATAAAGTCCTGGTTTAAATTCTATTGGCTAAATAGCTGTACTGGCCACTAATTAGAGACACTTCAGGTTTTTCTGTTTATAAGAACAATCTCTTTTCCATTTCTTGCTTATCCTAATTTTTCTGATGCAAATCTTTTTGTTGCACACCTTCAAATTTTTTTTTTTTTTAGTTCAGAGGAGTTTTTGCCAATGTCTTTGCTTTGACATGTGAACAAAATATTTGTAAAAATCCTATACTCTTATATCTTGTAATATGAAGAATTTGATTCCATAATATCCTGCAACATGATATCTGAGAATTTGATTCATGATGTCCCTTTTAGGAGGGAGCACATTATGTGTCTATATCTGCACGTCTTGTGTGTACAAATCCTGATGAAGTGTGTGTAGAATAGAGACAAGAATTTGAGTTGTAATATCATACAAGGGAATACCATCCTGTCTGTCAAATGATGCTGTGAACATGGCTGGGATTAGAATATCAGATTTTGGCCGTCATCCCCAAAAGTGGAGTATAAGGGCATTATGTCATATTTTTACACATTTTTGCAGGTATTGTTTCAGTGAATTTACTTTATGTCATTGAAGAGGACAAATATAGTCCCAGCTGCAAATTTAAGAGTCTGTCTTTTCCTGTTGATTTTGTGTCTAGAGAATTAGAGTGGTAGTCAAACGTAATGTGAAGAAACCATAAAGCATGAAGTCTACTGGGGTTGAGGCTGCAGGAGAGCATTGAGACTGGAAATTACTTTTTTAGGATCTCTTTCCTTTTAGTCTGCTGTGCTCTTCTTGCTTACTTTAGAAGCAGTAGTTTATGATGTGACCACGTTATTTGGCTCTGGCTTCATAACATGGAGTCCTTAAGGAATCTTTGCTGCAGTAATCAATTAGTTTTTATATATATATAAGTTTTAGTATATTTCTGTATGTGACACTTAGCTTGTTTGTCTGTCTAGGCTCTCCGAGAAGCAGAGCGTGCAAAGGAGCTGAAGAGGATGCACAAAGCAGTTCAGAAGAATCTACCACGGCCCTCAGAAGTGAGTCAAAGCAAGATTAACTTTCAAGAAAAAGAAATAGGTAGAAAAGTTTTAACTATTACAGGAGAAAATACAGTCTGAGTGTATCATGAGAGGATAAAAGTTCCATTTGATGGTGCTGATTTCAACATCACAGGAAACTTTCACAGTGAAATTGTCATGAGGTATTCCATATGCACAAATGAAAGCACAGCTAGGTGTTGGAGTTGCTGTATGCAGTGTGTCACACTGCAAGGGATTTTGACACCTGTTCTGCATGATTTACCTGATACATAAAATTCATACTTGTGTGAAGGTATGTGCATTTAATGCGATCTTTAGTGTATATGATGTTAATGAACATATTTTTTTATTTCTGGCCAGGTTAATGAAACAATACTGAGACCCTTAAATGTGGAGCCACCTCTAACAGACCTGCAGAAAAGTGAAGAGCTGATAAAAAAAGAGATGATTACTATGCTTCATTTTGATCTTCTACACCACCCGTTTGGAGAACTGACTAGTGGTAAGAAGGGGAAGGGCCCAGGATTTGGAAGCAACAATGCAGAACATATGGCTTACTTGGAACAAAATCCTTATGAGAAGTTCTCCAAAGAGGATCTCAAGAAGGTGAGATGATATGGACTAATTACAGGCACCTGATGTCTCCTTCCTTATGGTCCTGTAAACTTGTATTTAAAAAAACCCAAAAAACCAAAAACGTGGAGCCATGCCTGCACAGAATTTAGATGGGAGATCTTCAGAGGGTTGTGTGACAAATAAGGCTGTGAGGACAAATCAGGTGCACATTCTGTGGGCTAATGTTAATCTGGGCGCTTAGCAGAACAATGAGGATGCTGTGTTTGGAGATATTGTCTTTTAGATACAATCTTGAATGTGTTGTGATTTCTTGTCATTTTAAGTAAGGGCTGTTTCTGGAGATTGATGTTGCATCACTGAGGCTTTAATTAGGTGTGATACCCACCTTCTACTGCCTGTGTACTGCCTCAGAATCACTAAGCATTTTTTTCATAGCAGTGCAGACTAAGTGTGATGGTGATGGCTGTCTTCTAATTTGGAACAGCAAATCAAATTGTTGAATTATGCTTTTTGAGCTATATTAGTGCAAAGTCTGCTGGGATGCAAGTGGTCTTAAAACCTCTCTGGTTAAAAAAGCACTGAGTAGGCAGAAATGGTCGCTGGATGAAGTGAGTGGGGTGTCTGGGCACTCAGTCCTGTTTTCCGTTGTCATTCCAAGTCAAACAGCAGTCCTGTACCAAGGGTTCCAGTCTGGGGGGTTCGTTTACTTAAGCAGATACAAATGTTGCCTTTTGCTGCCAAGTGACAAATGGACAGTTCAGACACAGTATTCCAAGAGTTTTTCCTGTGAAGCTGTACCAGTAACCTTTGTCCAAATGCTTTGCAGGATTAAAAATGAGTGAAAAGGACAAAATCATGTGCCACCAAGTCATCTACTTTATGCAGACTCCTGCTATATGAGACTCGCATTCTGACAATAGCTGTGGTATCTCTACACCTAAATCCTGTATTACTTTAAAGTGACTCTAAAAATACACAGGGAGATTTTAATTCAGTCTCCTTGACCAATGAATCAAGAGCCTAAAATGAGAAGCACTGCACAGTATGTACTTCCAATTTGCTGTTAAATGAAAAATTATACTTTAAAATTTCTGAGCAGGAGAAGTTAAAGATGGAAAATACAATTAAATCATGAATTTCACTGTCCTGCCAGTGTCAAATTGTTCCCTTAGGAACATTCCTTTGAGTGCTTTCTCTGGTTGTTTTGAAGTGCAACAAAAATTTTGTTTTCTCTCACTTCCCTTAGAGACTATTAAACAGTCCAATAGTTTTTGTCTGGAAACTTTCTTCAGAGTCACTGGAAATTTTGTGTCCTAACAGATGGGCAGAAAGTTTTTGCTGCCTTCCTCCTGCTTGCTTTCTAACATTCAGTGTAATATTCCCTCTTTGTTGTTGGGTGGGGCAGATGATCTCTAGAGGTTCCTTCCAAACTTCACTGTTCTGTGATAACCAACGGATTCCAGATCAGCAAAGATATTGTAGTTTTTCATTTTCAAATAAAATTGGAAGAATCTGGGTGTCTGTGTAGTTTTGAGGGCCAGGCTTTTTGTCAAAAGAGTTGTGAAAACAACACAAATGTTTTCACTCTAAGTTCCTTTTTTAAACTAAACTGGAAAGGGCAGAATGCTTGTATCTCACTAGTTGCTAGCTCTTTAGGAATAGAACGCATGTTAAAGTCAAGAATATTGTTTCTTGCAATGGAGCTTAATAGCTCACTCATGAATATTTAGAGTGGACTTTCCAGGTTGCATGGAGGGTGGCAAACCAAAGGAAACTTAAAAGTGATTTTTGTCTCATAGTAGCTACTTCTGTCTGTAGAGTTCTCTCTCTCCTCAGGGTCCTTCCTTTGTCTCTTTTCCTATGCAGCAAGATGAAGTACTTAGCTTTGCCACAGCTTTCATTAGCTACAGCAGAGTGATGTCAAGTTTGGCCACATTATATAAAATGAGGGATAGTTGTGCTGTGAGCAGCCTTGTACCCTGGGTTCCGTTTGTAATCCACAGCATCTGTGTTAGATTTCATAGTTAACCTATTGGTGAGATCTTAGTATGAAAAGAGAAACCACCCCCATGAATTGTACACTTAAATACTGAAAAGAAAAGGAATTTTCTTGTATCTTCTGTATTGTAACTGCAATTTATTTCTCTTCATTTCCTACAGGCACAAGATCTACTGGCACAAGAGATGGAAGTGGTAAAGCAAGGAATGGGGCATGGAGAGCTCTCCAGCGAAGCTTATAACCAGGTGTGGGAAGAGTGTTACAGCCAAGTGTTGTACCTGCCTGGACAGAGTCGCTACACAAGAGCTAACCTCGCCAGCAAAAAAGACAGGATAGAGTCACTTGAGAAGAGGCTTGAGGTCAGTGTCTCTGTTCTGCTTTTTTCACCTGCCTTTTTTTTTCCAAACATTTCTCCCTGTGTGTTTTGTTTCTTTTTTTTTGTGTAGGAGTTGCTATGTGTAGGAGTTACAGGTTACCTTATAAATCATTTAGGCCTTTTGGTGGGATTCCTTTGAAAAGGTTGTTGAAGATTTTTCCTGGGGAGCTCATTAGTATTCTTAAGGTGTTCAAATCAGTTTCTCTCATCCTCCTTTTCTTAAGGGAGTACTGCCATGTGTGGTTTCTCATTGCTCTATTAGCTATAACATTGCTCATTTCACCTACTTTATTCACAACTGGAAAGAAGGTCATGTTTTGCTCTCAGTTCCATCTGAACTATTTATTATTTTCTTCATCTCCACTATTAGCAGATCAGATAGATTATCTAGTTTGGCACCTTGTCCCTGAGAATGACCAGTATGAGATACTTAAGAGGGAAGATGTTTGAAAACAATGTTTCTGTCCCAAAACTCTTCTCAAGGTCTCCTTCCAACTTAAGATTTGGTTTCTGATTTACTATTGCATACGTAAGGGTCCAGATAGTGCCTGCCAGACTGGCACCTTCTGCCAATTCCAGTGATTCCCTCCACCAAAGAGAACAATGGATGTTTGTGATCCTGTTCCACTTTGTAAGGAAATGGTACAGCTTCCTTCTGAGTGCATTTTAAATTCAAATTTCAAGTTTGCTGTTGTATATTTTCAGAACAAATATTTTCTGCAAGTACAAAACACCAGAATTCAGCTAACAACATTTCATCGATGTGTCTACATGCAGTTTGAATACTCTGCCAAGGGACCGAGTACTGAAGTACATCTCTTTTTGTCCAGCTGTAAAGTGCAGCATTCCCCATTGTCCTGTTGCAACAGGACAAAGGGTGAAGTTTTTAACCTAGAAGAGGGTTAGATTTAGATAGATACAAGGAAGACTTTTTTGACACTGAGGGTGGTGAAACACTGTCCCGGGTTACCCAGAGAGGTGACAGATGCCCCATCCCTGGAAACATTCCAGATGAGGTTGAACGAGGTCCCTTCCAACCCCAGCCAGTCTGAGTCTCAATTACGCAGGCATCAGATGCTCGTTTTCCATGGTAAAAGGAACTTCAGAACAAAAAGTTCTGTGTTGAAGGTCAATATAGAAGTTGCTAGAAGTAAGCCTCCTTAAACAGTTACTGATACTAAAATGACATAAAAGAGAGGCCAGAAAGGCTGAATTTTCACTTGATTCATACATGTCATCTACAGCATGAATGTGTGTTTGTGAAGTCTGTTAGTCCAGAATGTCACCCAGGTATAGACTTTGAGGTGGTTGTTCGTCACTTCAGGCCAGGAGCAGTTCAGCTGCAGGTAGCCCAGTAGCTAAGGGTTCAGCTCTAACACCAGAGCACTTGCTGTGCTGCGCTCCTCCAGCAGAGAGCACCATTGCTCTGCCCATCGCTGCCTGCTCTCAGACTTTCACAAGATCAGAATCATAGCACCGCAGCAGCTGGCGTGCATGGCATCAGGGGCTGTGCTGGCATCAAACCTGCAATCTGAGGTCTGTACCTAATTTGTGTACAACTGCTTTTGAAGTTTAAATATCTCGTGCCCAGAACTACGTTAGAAGTGCATTATTAAAGTTGCAAAGTCAGACAGTTGGTGTTAGGGAATGCTCAAAGAGCCTTATTTTGGCAGCCTTAAGTTGCCTATGCATTTGTGTTTTGAGACAGTCTTTTAATTTCATGATGACGCAGCCTGTTTTTTCCACAGACTCATTTACTGCATAGAGTGGATGGTACTTGCTTAATGAGTAACTATTGAATATTTTGTTTTCTCTTTATTGTTCAGTGTGTGGCCCTATGCCTTTCTGCTGCGCACTGTCTGCAGTCTAAATTGGTTAATTCTGTGTGGACTTTCTTGTGCTGTTGATTTTTGCTCATCTCCTCCCAGTATTTGAATGAGTAGTTGGTGTCCTTGTTAAGGATATTGAAGGAAAGAAAGTAGGGTCGTGTCATCCATTCATCAAACTCCTGTTGCATTTGTTTATTCTGTAAGTGGTCCTCTGTAGTCGTGAGAAGGAAGCAAAATCACTCAGGAAGCAAAATACAGATCAGATACCTTGCCAAGAACAAAAACTTGGTTTCATTTGCTACCACCATTGCCTGGGGCTCTGTGGAAGACAGTTAACAAAATCCAGGTCACTTTGTCTACAATAACTTGCTCCAATCATGAGTCTCCTTGTCTCGCTGTAGTAGCTGCATCTTTTCAGATGAGCTGGGAGCTTGGAGTGCTGCTAGACAAGGGTAAATGCTTGGTGTGCTTACAGTAAAGAGAACAAGCTTCTGTAAATGTTTAAAATACCACCCCCACCCCATTTTACAGGCATCCTGGCCCAGCACAGCTTGCTGTGTCCCACAGCTGCAGGTGTGGTGAAAATACTGTGCTGCCTGTCCCAGCTCACTGCTGTGTGCAGGTGCATTCTGTGCAGAGTTAAATTTGAGCTGAAAATGTCTCCCAAGCATGTGCAAAGTGCAGTTTAGTGCAGCTCTGTTGCCTGACCTACTTAAAAGGCCCTTCCTAAAAGATAACCATATAGTTTTTTGAAGTATAGGTCACCAGCTGAACAATTTTTAAAATAACAAATGAAAAGCATAATGGTTTAATGAAATGTCATGGGTTGAGGCTTATGCCTTTAAAAAAAAACAACAAATGAATATATAGTGGAAAAAGGACAGCAACTTTTTTCCTAGCTCATTCTCAGCCATGGCAGAACCTACCTTCATTTTAATGTTTTTCCAAGGAAAATTGTCTGAAAGCAGTATGAGTTAAAATAGATATTTTAATGGGAAATATCAGACAACCTTAATGAAAAGCAGGAATATTAGCTCAGCTTTCAATACTCCAAGATATTTGCCTATACTCTTTAATGTCCTTTGAGAGAAGAGAAGAAACTGTAAGATGAGTTTGCCAGCAACAGAAACTGATGTTGGTCAGCTTTTTAGGGCTGCTTTGTCCCCTTGGTATGGCACTAAGATCAGTAAGCAAAAACCATCTGAGTTGAGTGACACTCTCTGGAGACTGCTGCACACTGCATAATCCCTGTATAATACTTCCGCATGGGACTACTAACACCCTGCAGATCATGTGCAGAAAAAGCCAACTATTTGCAGTGCTGTCTTCATTGCTGGGAGATCACTTGGTGGATTGATGGTGTGGACAAATAGTGTCTTCCTCTAATTGGCCTATTTTCAGTGCCTGAGTGATTTAGTGGTGGCAGCCTTTTACCTGCTGACATGACATTTATCTTTCTGAAATTGATGGTGATATCACAAACAGTTATGTTGTTATTGATGAACTTGAGGAGGCAAAGTGAAACCATTTTGGAGAGTTTCTGTTTGGCTAGATCTGATGTCCAGGGATAAGTAACAGTATGGAACAACCTGGCAATGGTTTTAGTATTGGATGTACTGCTATTCATTAGTAATACTTTTCACTTCTCCTTTCTTTGAGGGTGCACAGGAAGTTGTACCTAAACAAAAGGGAATGCTTCTTTACTTTGAGGGTGCTGGAGGGCTGAACAGGCTGCCCAGGGGGGTTGTCGTCTCCTTCTCTGGAGATTTTCAAAACCCACCTGGATGTGATCCTGTGCAGCCTGCTCTAGGTGGCCCTGTTTTAGAAGGAGGGTTGGACTAGTTGATCCCCTGAAGTCCCTTCCAACCCCTACAATCCTGTGATTCTGGTAGAATTTTCTGATCTTTCTAGTTTCCATGCTTTTAAAGCCTGCAGTTTATTTTTGGATTTTTAGATGTGCTGTTACTGAGAAAACAAAACACCTGGAGAACAGAAGTGAATTTGTAAGTCGAGCAATAGAGAAATTACTCATAAAACTAAGATGTGGTGGAATCCTTGAGTAGTCTGCTCTTACGGTCACGTACATTAATTGGTACTGCTTTATTCCTTTTGTCGAATATACTTTTTTAAAGCAAGGTCTGTTGGGAATGTAGGTGATACTAGAGGATCCCATCTGAGAATTATCAGTGACTTTCACTGTCAAACTGTTCAGAATATGAGTGTTTATTCAACACCACTGTTGCAGTGTCTAATCTCTGCTTAACATGTTGATCAACATGTATTTAGCACAGCAGTTTTGGAGGGTATAAACTTCTAAGTATCAGATATCTGTGGCAGATCCCTCAGGAATTGTCTTTGCCTCTGTGTGAAAACACTTTCCTTTTTTACCAGAGTGGTTACTTTGCAGTCTGTGCTATAGGTTGGATACTCCAACATTTTAGTTTGTTCCAGAAAAGGTCAGTGCTACTTACTTTTCTCCAGCTGTCTCCTGCCATTGCCTCTGACCCCATATGAGTGCTCTTGTAACTAATCTGGATCAGTTCATTGAATTGGCAGAAAGTTAATTATTTTTAGATGAAGCAGCAGCCCCTTTCCATGGTAGCCAGATACCAGATCATCTTATCTATATCACATCATGTCTTTGCTTGCAGAACTTGGGAATATTTGTGAGATCCACAATGAAGGTAACCCGTAATGAGGAGAGCAATAAATAAAAACATTTGTATTGCCATGGTTAACTTAAGTCTACACTAAGAAAAAAATGTGCTGGGAAAGATAAATGGATTTAGCCAAAAATCTTGTTTTCTTTCTCTCGCAGGTGAATATTCATTGCTGGTTTCCAAACAAATCCTATGAGTTCAGATTTAATACACCTTATTTTAGCCTCCTAACTAATACAAAGCTGCAGTAGCCTTAGGCTCCCTTTATTTTTCTGGTAGGTACAAGGCACTTCCTGAGAGCAGCTTGGCCCATTGAAGAGTTGAATTTCCCTCTTGAGTTTGCTATTTTTGTTTTTATTCCAGAAACACCTAGAGCACCTCAGATCAATGAAGCAAGATGAGGTCTTAATGTCTCCCTTGATTCTTTTCTCCCTGGAAAAGTATTATCTTACCTTATGGAGCTCTGTAGTTTTGTTTGTGAAGCACTTGTAGATCTATGACTGAAAATCACTATCGAAAACTGCTAAATCTTTAAGTGTGCTTGTAGTACCAGGAAAGTAGTTGTCTTTTCCTTTTACAGCTTGTTGAGTTGAGTTAGAGCTTTGTATTTTTGCATGTTAGAAGTCTGGAAAAAAACCTCATGGTTCACTGGCCTTTCTGTGAATTAACTTACTATGTCCTTGTTTTTTTCCACAAATACATTTGCAGTTAGCAGCTTCCCACTCTGAGACCTTCATTGTCATGAGCAAAAAGGAGGAAGCAGATTTATTCGAATGTAACTAGTCAACTCTTAAAGCAGTGATACTTCCCAGACCGCCAGTTGAACAGCTTTGGGAAACAGAACTATGCTTTTGCTGTTCGAAAGTTATTTTCAAAGAAAAATGCTACTAGTTAGTTTTATATCAATTCTTTCCTTTGACTTAACTTTGGGACATTTGAAGGGGAGCAGATGAATCCCAGTAAGAGGGTTCTTTGTATTCTTATTTCTGTCATCTTGCCTACGAGTCTTGAGACTAAGGCCGTAATTTTCACGGGGCTGGATAACTTTTTGTATAGAAAAGTCTTTTTCTGCATGTCTTCGGGTCCAGGATGTGCCAAAACATTGGAAATGAGCGATGAAAAAGGTCTTTAAAAATAAGCTTTGACTGCACATAGGAATGAATTTTTTTTTCCCTTTTTTTTTTACCTCATAGTGTGTGGGAGTTTTTTTCTGTCTAAAACCACTGATTTCCTCTGTGGTGACTGGTGAAATCAATTTTCATGTTTGGAAATGTAGTTCATACAGGCAACTTACATGCTTATAAATAAAGTTCATCATTGACAAAACTCTTCATTGCAAAAAGCATTTGCACGCCCATCACTGTCAAAAATGGTGTTCAGGCAGAGAAAAGTGTACATTGAGGTGGTTTTTCTCTGGAAGCCACCTCATGGGCGGATCTGTCACTCTGTAAAGCCTGTGCTAATCTGAAGCAGTGTTAGAACCTGTGAATGTTGGGCCAGTGTGAGTTGCTGCTCACACAGTAGCTTGCTTCATTTATACTTGTGTGATAGTAGTTGCTGGAATAGAGCACTAGTGATTGCTGCAAGCTCCTCATGTGGCTTCTGCTATTCATTGAAAACGAATCAAGCTGTTTGATGACTTGCGTATTATGTGAACTTCCATAAGATTGCTAGCCTCTTATTTGGAAGAGATCAGTCCAGGAGCTCTGCCTTTGCAGTTACGGGTTTTGAAGGTATTGACACTGTTTGCTGCCATATTATCTCATCAGGCAATGCAGTAACCCATGCTTGCTTGCAGCTAATCAAAGCTGTTGTTGCTGTCTGTGATATTACTATAACTTTTTTTTTCCCCAGGAGAGGTAAGGAGTTTTCAGAAGAGCTTAGTACAAATAACTTACTCATTTTCCTTCTTAAACTGTACTCTTCTAGATGTGTTTCTACTGTGATTGTGGTATATGGGTATCACTGATAATACCGATCGTTTTAGAGAAAATTCCCCAACAAAAATATTTAAAATGGGCTTTAATGTCATCACTGTAGTTCAGCAGTGACTGCTGACTTATCCAGTAACTTTCTGAATTATTCTGGATCTAGATCGTTGGATGCTATAAACTTCTGTGGGAACACTTGCTCTTATTGTACCCTGTACTGTCTGTACTTGTAGTCATACCAATTCATGTTACACTATTTGAAGGCAGGTTACCATAATTTCTGACAGAGTTCATGTGGAGATGGCTCTTAGGTTATTACTTTTAATTGAGAGTAGAGAGAATAGCCTTCTGCAGCTCTCAGTAAGTTGTCATGATACATGATCTACATAACAAAGTACAATATAAGAGTTTATGTTGTGACTTCCCTATTAAATTGGGGAAAGGTAACTTTATATTCTCATGCAGGCTTTGAACATTTAGGCTAGTTTCAGTTGTGAAGTTCCAGTTGCATGCCAACAGTGCATGAAAACTTTGTGTGAACCAGACAGAACCTTTCGTTGTCTCTTGCACACTCTGTTCCTTTTTGATTGCTGTGATACTAATCAGCACCTTTTCTTAATGATCCTTGTCCTCCTGTGTATGCTGAATAAGCATCATCCTCAGTGTCACAGCAGAGTGATGAAATAGTGTCAAATCTTGGGGTATTTTCATCTGATTAGCTGAGCCAATGTTGGTGTTGATAGCAGTTTGATAAACTGAGTCCATATTGCTCTGCACTGAAAATGATAGCAAACAAAAAGTTGCAACACCAAGCCTCAGCTTCCAGAAGAGTTGACTGTTACCTTTTGCTAATTTGGACTATGGATAGTTTTGCCTCATCAAACTATAGATCGGTGAAATAGTGTTTCAAGCAAAAAACAAAGGAGGATTCTGTACAAGAGCATGGAAGTGTAAAATATTTTTAATTAGATCAATTAATGATTTTTTGTTTGTTTAAAAACGTGGTACTATAAAGTGCACCATCAAGCTTGTGAAGGCAGATCACCTAAACATGCACAGGGGGTGTCCTAGTGTTACAGCCATTGTCCTTGGAGTGGTTTGAAATTCTGGTGGAAGCTGTTTGGTGTCATGAACAGAAAGCTGCCATTTTAGTGTGTTGTCTCATTGCAGTTGCTCTGGGTGATCCAGCCAAGAGGAGGCAAGTTCACAAACTCTGCTATTTAACTTAAGCTGATCCAGCTCCTGCCAGCAAATTTGAGTATGGGAGGGCCACTTACAGATCTGAGGTGAGGAAGGAAATTGTAATAACACTTGGAGTAGTCCTATATAGGTTCCAAGAGTAACCCGTTCAGCCAGTGTAGCTGAAGCTGGCGGAGAATTTCTCTGTAGAAGCTAAAGGGCTTTATGATGGTATGTTGATTCTTCAAGGTCATGGAACAAATTGGTTTACTTTTGACTATGGCTCTGATAAGAACATGCAGCAATTTTTTTCTTCCATGTGTTTTTTTTATCCATCAAGCATAATTAAGATAATTAGAAGATGAGAACTTAATGCTGTTTAGGGATTACTAGAAGCGCCACACTGAACAGAAGGAAAACAGAGTGGTTATTACAGGGATAAACAGACCTTTGAACTGAGGAGGGGTGTTCTCAGTAGACTTAGTGAGGTGAGGAATTGTGAAAATTCAGGTTTGAAGTCATTCAAGCCCTTCCTCAGAGTCAGTTTTTCTTTCCCAGTGGATGTTTATTCTCACAAGCAATCTTCCCTGTTCTTTGTTGTCCTTAGTTAAACCTTGCAACTAACCTCTTCCCTTCTTTGTGGGCATAAGAACAGATTGATTTTTTTTTTTCCACGATGATCTTTGGGATATTTAAAACACATTGTTGTATCTTCATTTTCTCTATTTTTATGATGGAGAAAAAACAAACAACCTCCCTGTTTTTTTCAGTCAGTCTCTGTGTTCTGGATCATGTTTTATAAACCTCTGATTATGTCTGTTGCTCTGTTTTGATTTCTCTTCTTTGGATCACTAGCATAGTACTGAAAATGGAACACAACTCTACTATGCATGAGGGAGGCATTTATATAAGAGATTTGGGATGGGGTGAGGCTTTCACACTTACCCTAGCACCATATATCATTTTATCCCATGTCTGTACATGCTGTTCTCATTTTGCTGTAGCTGGTACAAAAGTCAGTGGAACCAAAGCCAGCCAAGGAGCAGTACAAAATAAATAAGTGGAGAAATCTTGCACATGTCTGTATGTTTTCTGCTAGGTTCAGGGGGGAAATGGTTGTCAGATTTTACTGAAATCTTATTTCTTAGCTTTAAGCAAATAGTGTAGACTACTGTTTAAGCACACTATAACTGCTTGGAATTTTTAGCTTGGTATCTGAGCCTTAAGATTTTATGAAGCTTGAACTAAAATGATATGTGGTTGTTGGCATTAGTGCAGCAGTCAGCAATTTTTAATAAATAGTATTTGTTACAAAAGTTGAGACTTCCTTTTGACCTTTTTATAAAAGGTCCTAAAATCTTGTAGTTGGAAGGGATGAGGAAAGGTGGTGAGTGTTCATATTTCTCTCTATAAGCAGAGAAGGAAGAAAGGGGTGTTATTTTCTGTGTTTAGATACTTTGGAAGCTGGTTGTGGGTTTTTGTTTTGGGGTTTTGTTTTGTTTTGTTTTTCTTTTTTTTTTCATTTTTTTCATTTATTCTTTGTCTTTTTACAGCATTGAGGCCTATTATAATCCAGGTCAGACAAGGAATGAGTACAAGGCAGAGGCTGAATAGCATATAAACCCTAAAGAGCTCTAGTAGTTAAAATAAGAACATCTCTACAACTCCAGAATATTGAGTCAGTTCTCACTGTCGGAAAATTTCAGGAGTGTTTAAATAATCAGGATCTGATACCACAGTAAGCACTGGATTTGAAGTGACTTTGTTTTCAACTGGGAAAATTGCTTTATTATATCTCATACATTAGAACGGTACATGCTTGGGGTGGGTCTGATCTGTATGGACATGATCCCGTGCAACCTGATCTAGGCAAATCTGCTCTAGACAGGACTAGATGATCCCCAGAGGTCCCTTCCAACCCCTGCCATTCTGTGTGATCCACCTGACTTTAGGTGACAACGTCTGAGGAAATATCAGTCTGTGCTCCTATAATAGTCAGAGAAGAGCACTTCAGTGGCATACTTAGTCTTGTCCTGATGTCCTGGATCAGGTGACCCAGGCCCTGGAGTTGCCATTTTCTCTCCTGATTGTAGAACTTTGAGTGGCAAGCTCAGATGTTGATCTTTAAAGCCAAGCCAAGTGAATTCCAACTAAAATGTGTAAAAGTGTGAGACCAACCCCGTACTGCCACTGGTAATACTTAGAGCATGCAGATAACTCAGGACTTGTGAAGGCAATGCCACGATCCAGTCTTTTTCTTGTAACTGGATTGCATGTCCTCATGTACTCAGTGTTTTCCATTTTATTACAAATTAGATGGTTGATAGACATTTCACTCGGGACAACAGAGTAGTGGAACTTCTCTAAATGGTCCTTTTTGACCTGTTCTAGTAAAGTGACATTCTGATTGAAGTTTCATTTTGCACCAAGCACACTCTACATCATCTGTAATGCTGTAAAATGACCTGGGACAACAGCTCTTTGTTACATTAGATGTCTGTTACAAACAGAATTCTGTTTGCCTGTGCATCCATCTCTTCCATGATCTCTAAACGTCAATGGCTCTCAACACATATTTTTCTTCCGAGAAAAGGTGATTGGAATGTAGTTCCTTTACCACACAGCTGTATTTGTTGTTGCAGTAATAGCATATTATTTACCAGGGAAGACATTTAAAGCTTTCATACTTTTCCATCAGAGAGTATCCTCACAAATCCCTAATCTATTTATTTAATTTTCTCTAGATTTAGATAAATATTGAAGAAGAGGCACCTTTCTGTATGCTTAAAGCAACTTGGGCATAGCTTAAGTCTACATTGCAAACAGACTCTGGAAAGCATAGCAGTCTGCATCTCTCTTCTCAGGAGCAAAGCAGATGGCTCAGTCAAATTTCTCTTTTGCTCCCCCATTAACATTTGCTTCCTTGACCATTCACTCTTTTTCTGTGTACCACCTGCTAGAACTGTTTTAAATGAGTGAATAAATTGTTAAGGAGTAGAACATTTTACAGAAACAGGCAGCTGTATCAGGGAGTGTACTTTATAAAAATTGGATAGTGGAAAGGTTGTTGAAATGCACTTAGCAGCAGCTTCGTGCATACGGCTGTGATGGCTGCACCAGTCCTAGTGGCTGGGATTATCTGGTTGACTGTGGTTAGCACTTTAAAGGACAGATCAGGAAGTAGTTCCTTCCCAGTGGAGTTTACTTTCATTGGTAAAAGTTGATATCTTGGGAAATGTTAATGTTCAGAACAGAGAAAGGCTTCTGCTTTTTTGGTTAATCAGTGTTAATTCCTTTGTATGTAAGGAATTGTATGAGTGCTGACCAGCAAAGCTTTGGTTTGTAAAGAGGCAGCGCAAGGATAGCTGATTTAGCCATTGTGGTTCTGAGTTGAGCTTTTGCACTTAACCACTTGAAAAAGTTACACGCTTTTATCTGTTGCACTAATGTATTTTTTCACTGTGGCAGAAATCAACCAGAGGCAAGGACATCTCTAACTAGATCAGGTTGTTCAGAGTCCTATCCAACCCGACTTTGAATATTTAAATCAAGTAATCTGTCCAGCATTCAGCTATAGAGATATTTGAATCCAAATGGTCCTTTTGAGATACTCTGACACCAGGAATGAAGGGTCACCATCTGCTGAGCTTTCATCAGGGTACCTAGTTTCTACTTGAGATGATGGGCATGTTTAGATACTTGCTTGCTGTGGGTTTTTTTTGTTGTTGCTTGGGGTTTTTAAAAATTTTTTGAAGTTTTCTGTTTCATAGCTTTTAGAAGCATACAATAGTTGATGTCTCCATGCGGACCCACCTCTATGAGTTAACAGCATTTAGTCTTAGCCCCTTGTCTTCTGTGGCTGTTCTGAGAAAGTGATAGGTGATAGGATTTATTTGCTGTTCTTATAGCCCTTTTTCTGTTCCTTACAGTGCTCCTATGCCCCAACATTGCCATTCATTTGCCTCTCTGACCACGCTGTTTTCATTATGGTTCTGCAGCAGAGAGACTGATTTGGAGCTGCCTTAACATTCCTGATTTCCTTGTTACTTTACGGAATATGATTTAGATGAATCTTGTTGGAATAGGCAGAAGGATTGAAAGATGTGGCTGTTTTTGCAGACTAAATATATATTTTTGAGAAGGATGGACATAATACCTTTATTTAGATTTCCTTTACTAAGGCAAATAATATCTCCTGTGTAAGAGGGATGTATCCTAGCAAGCTATTATGTCTCTTCCCTGTTTAACACCTCAAGAAGTGTCTTCAATTTAACTCAGCAACTGCAATAATTCCTGTCTGGAAAGCTGAATTTATCTAGTTTGCTATCACCCCTATTTTGGCCAGTGGACTTCACCTATGGAATAATGTTTTTATGTTGTAAAGGTATGAATCCAGAAATCTAGGTGGTTGTAAGATTTGCAGTATGCTTTGTTAATAGAAATCAAAGAACTCAATGAACTCAATACAATTCCATAGATAATATTTTTAGTAGGTTTTTTATTTTGTTTTACTTTTGAGTTTTGGATAAATAAATTTTACGGGTTTTTTGGACAGATAAACAGAGGTCACATGACAACTGAAGCAAAGAGGGCTGCCAAGATGGAAAAGAAGCTGAAGATCTTGCTTGGTGGTTATCAGTCTCGAGCAATGGGCCTCATCAAACAATTGAATGATTTGTGGGACCAAATTGAACAGGCACATCTGGAGCTACGTACTTTTGAGGAACTGAAGAAACATGAAGATGCTGCAATCCCTCGGAGACTGGAGGTAAACGTAATACCTTAGGTCAAATACAGGCACTTTGTGGAAAAGATATTTTTACAGTGCATGGCCTCTGAGGTTCACAGCCTGAGTTTATATAATTTTTTTAATGGTCTTTAAATTACACATTTGCCTATTGCCAGACTCCTGCAATTCGCTTCAATATCAAAGAGTCTATGAAATATATATTAGAAGCTGGGACTAATCTTCTAGTGTGCTTTTTAACTTTATTTTTATTTTATTTCCTTGTGTGGTTTATTTTATTGATCTTTTGCAATGTGAATCAGCATAAGTTCTATATCTATCTTAATTTGGCTTGCTTTGGGTTTAATTACTCTTAGAAGTTAGGGTAGATCCAAAACTTGTGTAAAGCCTTCCCTAAAAGTCAGTGGCCTGAATGCCAGTGTGTGCTACGTGTTCTCCTGTCTTTTCACATACTGATGGTATTATTCCCTGAAATTAATGTTGTCAGGGTTGCAGATACTTGGCTTTTAGAAATCCAGTACTGAAAAGGGGTTCTTATATTGATTTAAACATACAGAAGGATGCAGACTTAATTTGAAAGGTTACCTAAAAAAAAGTTTTGAACAAATTCATGGAAGAGGACTCCACAGATAACTGTTAAATACAGGGCATTGCTTGTGTCCATTTTCCATTTTGAAATCTCTCCTTTTGAAACATTCGTGATTAACTACTGCCAAAGAGCCACAAAGATGATTAAGGGAGTGGGACATCTCACTTATGAGGAAGGGCTGAGGGAGCTGGGTCTCTGTAGCTTGGAGAAGAGGAGACAGGGGGGTGATGTCATTAATGTTTATACATATGTGAAGGTTGAGTGTTAGGAGGATGGAGCCAGGCTCTTCTCAGTGATGTCTAGCGATAGGACAAGGGGCAGCGGGTGCAAGCAGAAGCATAGGAGGTTCCATGTGAACATAAGGAAGAACTTTTTCACTGTGAGGGTGACAAAACACTGGAACAGGCTGCCCAGAGAGGTTTGGAGTCTCCTTCTCTGGAAACACTCAAAACCTTGCCTGGATGCAGTTCCTATGTGACCTACTCTAGGTGATCCTGCTGTGGCAGGGGGGTTAGACTAGGTGATCTTTTGTGGTCCCTTCCAAACCTAATGTTCTGTGATTGTGTGTGTGAAAATTGGTGTTAAGATACCTGATGCTTGAAGTAAGATAACTGTGATTGTTGATACTCTACATCAACTATTTTGCATTTATATTCAAGATGAATAATTTTAGCAAGATCTTGTCTCAGGTCTGATCCCTTCCTCTGAGGCAGCTAAAATACAACGTTTGGAAAAGATTTTCATAGGTGTGACTATTGGAAAAACTGACTGGTTGCTTGCTTACTTTTTTTCCTTACAGTGTCTGAAGGAAGATGTGCAGCGACAGCAGGAGAGAGAAAAAGAGCTCCAGCAAAGATTCGCTGACTTCATGTTGGATAAAGAGACTTTTCAAGCAAAGTATTAGAGCACAAAATTTCATTTATCACTGATGTAACATTTTTAAAGTGTACAAATAAGGCTTTTGCCATCATTGCAGAAACCAAGTGTCGTCTGCTGTTTGCATCTTGTCAATTTTTGTTCCTTTTAATGGGCTATTCTGAGTGCTCTAGGTATGAATGGCTTTAGCCAGTATTAAAAATTGGATTGAAACATCTAAAGTTGTATTAAAACAAACAAAAAAGATCACTCTGATATGATTTTAGCTATGTCTTCATAGGGTTATCACATTACTCCTAGTGTTTTCCCAGTCTTAAGACTTGTAAGATACATAATGTCCTTTGAATAAACCTGGAATGTTAAAAAATAGTGCAGAAATAAAATGCCTGTCTTTTAATTAAAACTGAATCCTCCTCTATCCCAGGCTCTTTTGTGTTTTTGGTAAATTGTCTTTCTTCCCTTCCCCTGCTGCTGCTTTTGTTTTCTGAAACTAATTGGTAATAGGAAGTACCTTTGTGGGATAATTGTGGCCCATGTAGTTATCATGTTCCTGATTCTTCTCTGTGGGTGGGACTAAACACTCCCATTCTTATCAAGATGTTCAAGTGATCATACTAGCAGTCACCATAACTTCACCATCCTGATGCAAGGTAGGTTAAAGTTTTTAAAAGCATCCAGCATAGCTTAACTGTTCCTGTAGTTTTCAGCAGAACATGTGCCCTTAAATACCGATGCTTTTAAAATCATCTGTGCATAATGCACGTTCTCTCCATCTGATTGATGAACCTTTTTCTGCTGACTTTAACACTGCATGCTGAAGGACTTGGGTAACAATACAGTCCTACCTTAGCCCAGACCTCTTGGAAGATGGTCGTGGAGGTGATGTCCATATTTCTTAACACTCTCAAGCACTGGAACTCAATTGCTTGTTCTCTTCAGTTTTTATGATTTTTGTTTGCCCTGTTCTGGCTCTAAACTGGTGTCTTCACAGCACCTCGAGCTCATGGTTTGTAAGTTGTTGTAGGCCAGAGCCACTGGGAATGCTCGATAAGCAGTGGGGATGTGGCTAGCCCAGGTCACTTAATTGCATGTGTCTGCTGCAGCACTTAGCCCTGGGTGCTTGGGAGCAGGTTGTGAACATTGTCTAGTTTATGATGCATCCATGTCTGCAGTCATCTCACAAAGTCACTGCTGCACACCAGCATTGAGGGGTTTATGGATTGTATCTTGAGCACGTTGTACATTTGAGGTCCTTGGTAGTATTTCCTGTTGCTCCTTGGTTATACTCCATATACTTTGTTGTCCAGAGCAGCCTTGGAGTGGGGTGGAAAAAAAGCTCCCTATTTACTACTTCTCTCCTCTCACAAAATCTGAACAGATTTTCAGTTTATTGCTGCTTTGTTCTTCTGAAGGCTGATGGGGATTAGTGAAATCAGTGAGTGCATTATTTCCTATTCATTGAGGTGTTTCTCTAAATCTTGTCTGAAATCTTCCTCTGAGCACTCTTCAGTCAGATCACACTTGAGTTAGATGTTACTGTTTAAAATTCTGTCAGCAATTCCAAATGCTCTTAGTACATGCATTTGCCAGACCAGGCATCTTGTAAGGGGATTGCTTTCATCTTGTTTTATTGGAGGTGTTCATCACTTCTTTAGGGATCCATCTTATTTCCAGCTCTTTAAACTTTGAGTCTTTTGAGCAATTGTTTGTGGAAATGCATAGAGAGAAGCAAAATTACATTGTTAACAGCACAGGATTCAAGATTTGAATACACTGAGTCACCTGCATCGTGCAATTTTGCTTGTACATACTTGAATTTAAATGAGGACTCAGCTGTTTGTAGTTTTACCATGTTAGGGAGTGTCACTTTGTTTAGGCCTTAGGGATATTTCTGGGGGACACTGTCAGGGTTGTGGTTGTGTAACTGTTTAAATGCCATCCATGGCGATTAAAAGTAATCAGAGAGGCTTCTAAAAGGCAACCTATCTGATTTCTGCTGCTCACTGATGAGAGTAGGTACACAGCCAGCCTTGGAATATCTTTCTGTTGACTCACCAGGACATCGTTCTTCTGAAGTATTAATGCAATTATGGACTACATACTTCTAGAAATGTGTTAAATATTTAACTAAACCAGAGCACATCTGGAAAGAAGTATTAAGCATCAGTCTTTCAGCAAATGGGGTATTTTAGTGTGGATGGTTATACCCAAAAGGAAAAATCATAAATGTGTATCGTGACAGTTCTTGCGGTTGCGTGGTAGCTAGAGATATTAACAGAAAACCCTTGTAGGTTTACCCAATACCACGACTACAATTATTTCCTTTCTTTTGGGGGCTTCAGCAGAGCCTCTTTGATGTTTTCTAGATATTTGACAGCTTTGGAGCTAGATATGTATTCAAACACTCTGCCTTAGAAAATATTTTTAATGTCAAACTCAGGAAAGACAGATTTAAATTCAGATTTGCAGAAGACTCTTCTGTCTTGAAATGCATACAATTATCCACTCATTAATTGTGGCAGATAAGCATTTGTGGCATGCAAAGCAACAGAATTGAAAGGGACCTGCAGGAGGTTTGTTCAGCGTTTTCTCCAGTTTTAAACAACACTTAAGCAAGTTTACTGTTTTCCCTGTCTCTAGTCAGAGATTTTGTCTTGAAGTTTCTGCCTGTCTCAGTAGTGAAGAAAACTAATAGAACAAGGCATCTTGCCTTACTTAAAGCTCAGTTGTACCCTGCATTTTTTTTTTAACCTGCCCTGACCTGCCAAGAAATACTGCTGTGAGCCAGGAAGAGACCCTTTTGGTTCAGAAGGCACTCGAGGCCCTGTGGTCCTTCCTGAAGAAGAGGACAGGCAAAAGCTTGATGTCCAGTACTTCTGTGGGTCCTAAATGAGTCCTCCCTCTTTTCCATCTTTACTAGAGCTTTGGCCTTTGTTTTGCAGACACAGTATTTTGACAGAGGTGAGACTGTGACACCACTCTCACCTGGTTTTCCAGAAGTATATCAGTGCCATGGGACATGTACCTAATCACTGAGAGATGCTTAAGATGTTCAATGTTGTTATTCCTGGACATTATTCACAGTCTCAATGCCCACTCGAAGGCATTCAGTCTGCTGAAATCACCCTGAAAACTTTACACTGAGTGCTCTGTGTGTGTTTAATCCAGAAACATTTGAATGGAGCAGCAGAGTCTGCTTTAGGACAGCCAGAGATGAAGGAATTCGGTAGCTTCAACTGGAGTACTTAGGAAATTTGTTCAACCAAACTGGGATGCTGGTAGATGCCAACGCTTCCAACAACAGGTGGTGTGATGGAGCTTAGACTTTCTAGATCTCTCTCTTTTGGGCTTAGTCCCAGTCAGCAATGCTCCTTAACCCTCTTTCTAAAATGCTTTTTAATTGAATGCGGATATTTGGTGGACACATGAGTGACCAGCACACGTGAAACTAAATTTTTATTGTAAGCTTCTGAAACCAGCCACTAATTTGGTCTTTGTTTCCTAGAACAATAGTAAGTATAACCACAAACAGTGAAACTAATTAACAACTTGCTACAATGGATAGACCATAAACTGACAGAGTGACAGAGGTGGGATGGAGGTTGGACTGTGTGCATTAATAGTTATTTTGACAATTATTTAACATACTCCCTGAGAAATTCCTTGATTTCCATTTCCATGCCAAGAAATATGTGCAAGTCTTTAAAGAATTCCAGCTGATGATTTTCCTCCCTTCCTGGAATCAGACTTGGCATTTACATATTGGATCAATCCCATAGCTGGAGCCTGCTTCAAAGTCTGTGGAGTTGATAAGACTGTCATTTATTTCAATTGAGTTGGATTCAGGTACCTGGGAAAGCTAATAGGGCAGCAGTGTTAAATTATAGCAGCTGAGGATCTTGTCCATACCTGTCAGATAACAAGAATCAAGCATAGGCTAGAGTTAAGGGGGAGAGCTTTTTCTAAGGCACACGAGGTTCCCTGTGAGAAATCCACAGAGCTGGAGCCAGCTCTTTAAAATATGGCAAATCTCCAGAGAAATAAGCAGTTTTAGCATTATAATTAGTCACTCCAGCCAGCAGTGGCCAGGATATATCTCTGGCTTCCTTAAGCAAAGACTTACAGTGCCAGCTGAAGGAGCATCTTGTCTTTGCCCATAGCTGCTGCTTGTATTGTTATATCCTTGTTTGCTGGTGTAAGCACTGGAGCATCCACACTTGTCTTAAAACGTTAATCCAGATTGGTTATCCAATCCTCTGTACAGACACGAGTTTGCAAACAGAGGTGGAAGTGGGACAGAATTACATTTGTCAGAGGCTGTACCGCTTCGTTACCATGTCAGTGGATACGGGAAGAGCAACTGATGTCATCTACTTGGATTTGTGTAAAGTGTTAGACATTGTCCTGCATGACATCCTGGTCACCAAACTGGAAAAGCACTGACTTGAGGGATGGACCACTTGCTGGATAAGGAACTGGCTGAATGGTCACACAGAGAGTTGTGGTCAACATCTTAACGTGCAAATGGGTACCAGTGACAAGTGGCATCCCTCAGGGGTTGGTACTGGGACCACTGCTGTTTAATATCAATGTCAGTGACGAAGTGGGATTAAGTGCACCTTCAGCAACTTTTCAGATGACACCAAGCTACGTGATCTGGTTGACACACTGGGAGGAAGGGATTCTATCCATAGGGACTTGGACAGGCTGGAGAGGTGGGCCCATGCCAATCTCATGAAGTTCAACAAGGCCAAGTGCAAGGTCCTACACTGGGTTCAGGGACAATCCTGGCTCAAGAGCAGTCTTAAGGAGAAAAACTTGGGGATGTCAGCTGATGAAAAACTCAACATGAGCCAGCAATGTGTGCTTGCAGCCCAGGAGGCCATCTATATCACGGATTGCATCAAAAGAAGTGTGACCATCAGGATGAGTGAGGTGATTCTTCCCTTCTGCTCTCCTGTGACACCCCTTATGGAGTACTGCATCCAGCTGTGGTAGCCCCAGCATATAAAGGACACTGAACTGCTCAAAAAGGTACAGAAGAGGGCCATGAAGATGATCAGAGGCCTGGAGCACCTCCCCTATGGGGACAGGATAAGACAGTCAGGGCTATTCAGCCTGGAGATGAGAAGGCTCCAGGGAAACCTTATAGTGGCCTTCCAGTACCTGAAGGGGACTACAAGAAAGCCAGGGAGGGACTTTTTACAAGGACTTGTAGTGACAGGGTGACAGGAAATGGCTTTAAGCTGGATGAGGACAGATTCAGACTGGTTATTAGAAAGAAATTCTTTACAGTAAGGGTGGTGAGACACTGGAGTAGATTGCCTAGGGAGGTTGTGGGTGCCTCCTCTCTGGAGGTGTTCAAGCACAAGTGGGATGAGGCCTTGAGCAACCTGGTCTAGTGGAAGCTGTCTCTGCCCACAGCAGGGGGATTGGAACTATATGATCTTTGAGGTCCCTTCCAACCCCAACCATTCCATGATTGATTGAAGTGAGTGTGCAACATGTGCCTGCAGTGCTCCAAGGCAAGTAGCAAGCATGAAGCAACTGTCTACAATTAAGCACTCTAACCAAGTTGACTGGATCTGGGGCCCTGAAGATAAATGCTGGAGAATTGTTGCTTTCTGCAAACATGTCTTGAACACAGATTTCTTAAAAACGAAAAAAAAAAAAAAAGTCTGAGCTTTTTGTTTTGGCTGCAAACTGGCTCGCACTATCTTAACCTAGTGTGTGAACTTCGGCTTGCCTTTGATATCCCAGGACAGTGATGTTGCTGGAGAAGATGCCATTATTGTGGTCTGGACTTAATCTGTTTCACATTCATCTCAGGAATCCAACTTGCAGTTATCTTCCATTCTGTGTGTTCGAAGCAACACCTGTCTCCCAAGCATGGTTTGAAAGTGAAGTATCAAATAACATTTCCCCCATTTTCTTAGCTGAGTGAAATGCATGTTGAAAAATAGCCAGTCATCTAAAAGCAGTGTCCTTGTAACTGATCCCAGACCTGTACTTTCTGCTTTTCTGAGACTCCAGCTTGTACCTTATGAACACTCGCAGACTTGCACTCATGTTGCCCCATGTGAGAGTGAGACCAGGCCTTGATTCAGAAAAGGGCTTAAAAGATGTGCTTAACTTCTGTGTTAAGCCAACCGATTCCTACGTCTACATTCAGCACATGCAACTGTCCCACTTTTTTGCTTTAAATGTTCAGTGTCATCTCTAAAGGGCTTTGTTGAATCAAAGCCTTAATGACTTTGAAGCAGTGGATAAAAAGAGGAGCTTCAGTTTCTGGCTGTGTTCAGGCACTTCTGTTAGGAAGGTCTCTCTTCTGCCCTCCAGTTAGCCTGTGGCTCATTAATTTTTTTTGTATTTAAATGAGGTGGCTTTAACCAATTCCTGCTGCTTCAGGCATAGCTGTGATCCACACAGTAGGTGAAAAGGTTAAGGAGTGGGTACAGGCATTGTTTGACAGCGTCACTTCTGCTGCTGGTATGATTACTCACAGTGGGTTTGATTGTTTGCCAGTTGTTGGGGTGTGTTTTCTGGGTTTTCTTCATAATGTATTAAGAGGTGCTTCAGTGTCGAGGTTAGAAAAATCTCGCTTTCAAGTCAAAGTGAAAGGTTTTTCACATATCAGATTAGACAGGGTCTGCCTCATTAGATCACTTTCATGTTTCCAAGTTACAGCTGTAGTTCTGATGTATTTGGACTCCATAAAGATTCCTCAAAGGAAATGCAAGTACCTCTTGTAAGATCATTTATGTACATCGAAAGCATTTATGAATTGTGACACGAGGAAGCACAGACTGTTTTATTATTTATTCAGTTCATATATCAGATCTTTTGCCAAGTACATGCTACAGGTAAATGCCTCATAGGATCAGACAAATGTGTGTGTTACGTTTCTCTCCTTTACCCCACTCCCTTTTCTCTCCCAGAACAGAAATGTGGGCTCTATTTTGTATAATTATCATGCCAGTAGCATTTTAAGGCATGTTATGCCATTTAGGTGAGATTGTGGCCCCAGTGAAACCAATGGGAGATTTGGCTTCAACTTCAATGAAGATAAAATTCCATTTCCTTTCCTTTTCTCTCCTGCCTGTATTTGATGAGCCCTTCTGTCAGGAGAAGAAAGAGATTCTCTTTTGAAAAATAGTCATAGATGCTTAATAAAGCTGAACGAGACAGCAGGATTATGTTTTTAGCTCTATGGCCAGCAAAATCTATTCCAGAACTAATTCTGATTAAAAGGACTGAATCCACTGGTTGAACCTCAGACACAAAGGCACCTCTGGAGAAATTCAAACATATGATTTATTATTTTTTTTAAAGAATCATTATTTTTCTAATCTTCATAATAATCTGGCCCTTGTGTGAAGCATTGATTTCAAAGCTGCCTCTCTCTCTTATCTATTAATGTTCATGAATTATCTTGGGCAGGACCATCACTGTAGCTGGATCTTAAAAAAAGGGCGAATTTAGTGGCCATGTTAATTAATCTGCATGACAGACCATAAAATGACTATAAATAGAAGTTAAAATATTTCATACATTGTGGCCCCTCAGTTTCCTTTCTTGATTTGATCTCAACCAAATTGGTCTCCAGCACATAGCAGGCTTGCTGCTCTTTGGTCTGTGCTCCTACAAAAGCACTTTCAAGGGTTTGGGAAAAGGTAAGTTCTTTTGTTAGACCATATAGATGGAGAATTCATGAAGTCCTGAACTCTGAAACTAGAGTCTCACTTCCCTTTTCCAGCTGATTTATTCAAATATACTCTCCCTTCAAACTGTACTGCTTCTACATCCTTAACTTATCCTGGCTACAACAGTGACATCAGAGCTTCCCTTTTTCCTTTGTGCTTCAGTTAAGAAGAGACAATGCTGGTCTTCTAGATGTAAGTTTAGAGGAAGACAAAATGAGACAAGACAAAACCTAGGAGTAGCAAGTCCTTGGGTGAAAGAGGAGAGAGTTCCTTAACTACTAATGTTCTCCAGCTCTCAGACACTGATGGATGCCATATACTTCGATAATTGCTCTATTGACCTGGAATGAAGGAGCTCTGAGCACGGTCAACCTGCTTATCTTTTGTCACTCTTGACGAGCTGAACATGCCTCAAGTACCCTGATGGAACCATTCCTGGCTGACCTGGGAAATGGGAGAGGTGGGTTTGGCAAACCTCAGCTATACAGGCTGAATCCCAAAGGTGCATCTTCTCAGGACTAAACCCAGCCTTGGGCTTTCTTGTATTACAGAAACTGGCCTCATTACCACTGGACTCACATATGCACTGCTTGCAGCCTTGGCCAAGCTGAGTCCTGCAAGGTGGATCATCAACCTGCATAGCAGTTAATGGAGAAGAGACCCAAGTTACTGGGAGAGAAGAAGGAAAGCCTCACTGTCCCAGGCTGTATCAGGACTGAAGCACTCTATTAGGGAACCAGACCAAAAATCTTGAAGACATGACTTGGAGCTGACCACGAACCTTCCTTTTGTCCAGGCCATGAAAGCCCCAATCCTGCACCTCTTTGGAGCCTCTTTTCTTCACCCCCATGGAGTGTTTTTATTCCGTATACCAAATGGGTCATTGCTTTAGAAAGCCACTGCCAGTTTCTAGCCCCATGCAGGTGTCTAGTCATGCAAGTGTGTCATTTCCTTTCTGGAGGAGAAGCCAAACCTTCGTCACTATCAAAAGTTTGACCTTTAGTGGCACTTTTGCCAGTAACAGAGATCAACTATCCAGCATCGCTTCCATCTGAAAAGCATCTAAATTCCATTTAAGGCAGATTTTTTTGGCTCTGACCTCCTGCCTTGTCTCTAAATAGGAAGGTAGAAGTAGCTGACCATCCTCTATCTCACAGAAGGATTGTACAGAACGGAAAGGCGGCTCAAGAACTGTATTTCATGTATTTCATGCTTGCTGTAGCATGTCCTGTGGGTTTTATTCTGTCATTTTTAATAATGGCAATGCTACCAAAGTCCAGGAGAGCAAAAGATCTTTGGACCTACTATCAACATAAAATATCCCACCTAATTCTTAATCACATTAAACTGAGGGTGAACTTAATCATGGGGACGAGGATAGAGTAGTGAATCCAATTTCCTAACAGGTCCCTGAATGTATTGTTAGCAGAAAACAACCATTCCAGCACTGTATTTCACTTCCTTTTATTGCAAATGCCTTTTGGTTAACAGCAAGGATCTGTTTTAATTTTATAGTCACCCAGTGACCACAGGACACAGATTGTGCATCGCCAGAGAATGCACAAACATCTGTCTGCCTTCCCTTGTTCCAGCAGTAATGAGTGAGCACAGGAGCACAGCCAAGCCAATGTGGCCACGCAAGCGGTGGTTGTGACAGGAATTGAAGAAACTGCCAAATCAGCCAGAACAACAAGAGTTCACAGCAAAAGCTTAAACCAGGCAGACACATGTCTTGAAAACACCAAGTGAAAGGTAACCACAAATAATGATGAAAGCAAGGTCAAGAGATGCCAGCTGGTTTGGAGTTACCTATGAGATGCCAGTTGGCTTGGAGTTACCTACCTACCTACTAGAAAGTCCTCTTCAGCAAGACAGTGGGTTGCCAACCCTGTGGTGTTTTAAGGCACACATTTTTCTAACTCATTTCCTTGCCTTTGGGTGCAGAGATATTTGGTGGTACCTCCAAAATTCTTGAAGGATGAAACTCTATGTAGTCATGGCCTCTTATGCTGTGCTGAACTAGGGGCTGGATGATACAGTACCTGACCCTGCTGGGGACACTTTGGCTTGCACAAATCACAGTGTTTAGACTAGAAAGAAGACTTCAGCCTGGGCCAGTTCTGGGTGTGTTTGTGACAAAGAAATGAGCAAGCTTCAGGACTGCACAGAGCTTTTGGGGCCAGACTAGCTACATTTTCTGCAAGTCCCTCACCACTTAGGTCTTCCTGTTGATTACAACCAATGTACTTGGGCTATTTCTGATGTCTTCAGGAACATGAATCTAACACTTCTCTTCCATTGGTTGCAAGAAGCAGACAAGGAACCACAATGCCCAGAACATCCCTTAGCACAAAAGGAAAGCTGCCTTAGGAAACTGGCTGAAGTGATTCACAGGAATTTTAACCTTTCAGGCAGAGATATTTGATCTGTGGTGGCCTGGCTCTCCAGGGCTATGTGACCAAAGCCAGGAGAGTGCTTTGAAGAGTTTGATGGTATTTGACATCCAACCAGATTAAGTCAGTAACATATTAGGAAGGTAACTGAATGAGGAGAAAGCACATGCTACAAGACAGCTGCCCACTGCCTGGGCACAGCACATGCAAGATCCTTTTTTGCCAAATTCACTGCAGGAGGAGATTCCCCAAGGAGCCATTAGACCCTTCTTGCTTTAACAGTGTGCATGACACCAGATTGCTGTGACCCACCTTGCTGAAATCTTCCCGTAGTTTGTGTAGCCCTGTGTATTGATTTAGCTTGTCAGAAGAGTCCTGTGCCTATTGCTGGCAGTGTCCAAAGGCAACCTCCAAACCCAGGCTTGGGAAACTGCTTCGGAAGACAACCAGCAGCGAGGATCAGCCTTTCCCCACCCATTTGGTTGGTTTAGGGAGCAGAAGCCTGAGAACAGCTGCACAGTGGCTGAGAGCCTGTCACAGCCCACAGCTGGAAACAGTTTTCTTGCAGAGGCTGAGCGGCTGAACGCAGCTTCCAAGCCCCAGGGTGCAAGGAGGATACTACAGGAAAGTGGGGCAAAGCAGAGGAAGGGAAGAAGACAAGGAGCTGTAATGAAGAGCACACACACATATGTGTGAAGAAATGACCTGACACACAAGACATGTGCCAGTGATATTAAAAAAAAAAAAAAAAGAAAAAAAAGCATGTCCTGATGTTTTTCTGCTCGTGTCACATGTGCAGGGCTGACCTCAAGTGCCTTCTGTCTGGCATCACTACACTTCCAGGGATGATGGGACTCAGGTGACATATCTGGTCTTTGACCATCTTTGGTCACTGTTAAATGAAAAATATCTGAGCATTCCTTAGACCTGAATGTAGAGCTATTCATTGCTTGCTGTCTGCTCCACTGACCTTACAAGGGTTTTCCTTGCAGTCCATGATCACATCTATGCCAGGAAATGAAACCGTGTCAATCTCTGTCCCTAAGGTGAGTTATAGCCATGGCCTTAATAAATTCACTCTCTCAGAATGAAAATTATGTTAAAAATTAGCACTGGCCTTTCCTAACATCTGAGAAAAGCTTGGAAATTGATGGTGCAAGGGTAACATCCCACCAGCTGCACAACATAGAGCCCTGGGTCCAGCACGCTGGTTAAACATGGCCATGTGCTGCTCTGTAACTGCTTAATGGAAAGTAGTCAAGGTGATGGGAGCCTTTTTTGTGGCTGACCATCCTACCCCATTACACATCCCACAGCTATCACTTCCAGGGTGTACAGACCAAACCCCATCCTCTCTGGCCTGCATTCCCTCATGAGGAAGCAGCTGTAAGCAATCCTTGACCACCTCAGCAGATGCTGGCACAGCCTATTCATGATAGACTCATCTCTCTTAAAAGATGATCTTTTGCTATATCAAAACAGTTCCAATCGTTGAAGCAAAGGACTTCAGTGAATTGTTCTGCAGGGAATGATTTAAGGGTTTTAGATGGTTTCAAGCATGTCTAGCTCAATTTTTAAATGTTCCTTATTTCTGCCAGTATTACCAGCTGATTTGCTTAGAGCTTTCACTCTGAGACCTGACTAAATTCTTCCCCTATGCATCCAAATCTCAATTAATAAAATATTCCAAGATTTGGAGCCAACTGAGCAGATGTTCTCTCCTACAGCATGGGAGAAGGGGCTCACTTGCACTACCAGTGCTTGTTTTTTGTAAGCCCACCACTGTTAAGCTCCAGGACCTCCACTGTGTTCTCCTTCCTCCTGTACAAGCATATGGAGCCTGTGTCAGGGGGATGCAGACACATGGGCTGGTATTTCTGTGGTATTTTGGTAAGCAGCATCACTGCTGGATTTAAACTCCAAGACTGTATGGAAGATGGTGACAGTGCTACCTGGGAGACTACAGGGACCTCTCGCCCATGCAAATCTGTTCATCTGTAGCCATGGAAATGCTTCAGAGGTGAAACGCATCCCCTTGTCCATGGTAGTAATGATACAAAGGTGGGAAACCTCAGAAATACTGAGGTTCTACCAGCCAATGTGCAAGCACACTCTTGTTCATGTCCCCTACAGGGGAGAACATGTACCACATGGTAGAATGAAAGCCAACCCTCCAAAACTCATTCTAAGACTGGAGATCCTCTCCACAGAAGGCCTGGGCACATGGTCAAGGCTCAGTGACCACACACTGATCAATGCCAAGCACATGCTGAAGGACTCTGCTGAGCAAAACTATGGGCTCACACTGATTTCTAACTCTTCGTGTGTTTTAAGATTATGTCTCTGCTCTGCACCTGTATCTACCAATGTACACAAACCCTTCCAAGCCCCATCCAGTGACAGTCCATTTCCACAGCCTCCAGCAGGACACCCTTCTCCCAAACCACATCTGCATGTCATTAAAGGCCATGGCAGACACTGACTTTGCTAGCTGTGTAAGCACCGCAGAGGTACTAAAGATAGCATCAGACCATCTCTCAAAATCACATCTTTTCTTATACACTGAGGCTAGGAAATGGCAAACAGGATGCAGGATTTGGCCCCACAATATTCACTGTTGTCACGACTCATGAGGTATTTTTATCCTTTTCTAACAGAACAAATGTCCACAGTAATCAATCTCTGTCTGTTGTGACAACGGCCTGGCCAAAACACATTGTGTTCTTGCATACAGTCAAAGTAAGGAGAGAAGCACAGCAACGTCATGCCTGTGAGTCAGTATTTTAAATCTTTTCCTTATATTTGATTTTTTTGTGTGTCTTTAAAATATGCTTATGTACTGTACTTAATGTAAAAAATTCAAAAGGAGCAACAAGTGCTAATACGGGTTAGATGCACAGATAGAAATCTCTGCTTTGAAGCTTAACCACATGTGAAAAAAAGAACTAATCAAACCATAGTGAAGGCAAAATTGAGTCTTTTCAAGAGGATCCAATGAGGTAGCACCCAATCCCAGTGGAAGATTTAACTCTGCCAACTCTCCTTCCAACTTTATAATTTATTAACAATTATTTCTATAGAAAAAACATTGTGATCAAACACTACACCAACAGTACTTTTGTATTCTGCAGAACTGGCTGAGCAATTGAAAGATTTATTAGTGGAAAATATATTAATAAGGTATTTGATGAAAACCAACCAAAACCTCACTGAGATTTCCACAAAATACCTCCTGCGTATGTGTTTGTCTTGCACATAGCTTGCAGATGCCCAGCATTCCCTTTATGGGTAACAATCATACCCAAAACTCTGAAAACAACTATTTTTAACATCCAGCATGCCTAAAGAGGACTGTTACTTTACAGTAGGTGTCCAGATCCACTGATACCAACTCATCCATTAGCTCAAAGGAGCAAACACCTCATCTGAGTTCAGGCAACCCCTAATCATTGTCTTAGCAAAACGCTTCTTCACAGGACTGCTCATCCCATAATTTATGGTTTCTTTTCCCAGTAACATAATGCTCTCATGATCTAGCAGATATGAGCAAGACAAGCCTGTCTAGTAAACTTGCTGTTCTACAACATTGTCTCATGGGGTTTGTAGAAGCATGTCCTAAAATAAGAAATGTCCTTTTTCGATACCCACTGCTCTCTACTAACATACTATCTGAACCACTCTGTCACCTTTATTTGAGTTTGTCTTGCAATGACTCATGAGATAAGACAATAATTAGTCTTGTCCTTAATCACTCAAAGTCTGTTGCACAAGACATTAGTATAACACCACAATTTTCGAGATCTCAGAAAACATCCCCCCAGTCTGTTGTAGCAGTAAGTGAGATGCTTTTGCTTTCTTCAGACTTTGTAAAAGTGAGCAAAAGGAATAGTTTGTGGCATTGACTAGGCCTCTTATTTTTGTTTGTCAAAGAATCTATTTTACAGTGGCCTTTTATTTCCTGCTTGTGGGAAAAGTTTGCAGGCTACTTATTCCTAGTTCTTGGATATCTGTATTTGTGTTGAAAACAGTGACAAATTTATCTTACTTGCAAGTTACAGAGAATTTGAACTAATGTATTTCCTGGAGTTTCATGGAACTGGTGTGTTTGATAGAATTCAGAAGATATTTTTAAACCATTCAAGGAAAATACACAAGTATTTCCTGAATTTGTTTCTTCTTATCCTGTAGTTTACATGAACTATTCAGCAAAGGGAAGCAAAACCTGAGTTTCAACCAAACCCAGATCAATACAGAGCTTCTGGTGGAAACCATGTTGGGATTAAATGATTTCCTTTGGTTTCCATCCAAAACCAAGCTGAACATAGATTTCTGGGTTGAGTTTCACTTTAAATTTTTGGTTTTATTCAGTTATGAAGAATTAAGTGAAACTTGGGAGGTTCAAACCCTCGTTGAATGATCCTGAAAAATGATCTGCAAAACCCCTTGCTATGGAGTCCAATTTCATACCTTTGAGCTCTGTGGATGCTGGGAGCAGTGCTTGCGTCTCTTCCAACCTATTAAAAAGTCCAGTGAAGCCACTACTTTTTTATGTAAAGACTTTGGTATCCAAGAGACAACATCTAGTTCCAGTCACCACCCTGGGGACAGCTGGAAAGTAGGAAATCCCAGAGTTAGCCCTTCTCCCAGAGAGGGTCCGTCAAAGACAGCAGGTACTACCCTATGTATTCCATGAACCTATTGAGAAATACAGAGAGGCAGACAAGCAGGGCTCTTACTAACTTCTTCCTCTTGAAATAGGAAAGTGTTTACCTTCCTCAGCTCCCAACTTGTGTTGAAATCACAGGCAGTGCTCTTTAGACTTCCCATCATGGTCACTATGGTTCATGAGATCCCAGTTATATGGTGTTGCTGTCACTGGGCAACCCACCTGAGCTCGTAAGACAACAGGGCAATCATTGAGCTGCCTGGCCATCCAAGAATTAGACATTTTACTTATGCTTATCTATCCATCTGCACCCTGAAGTACAGCATGGGAGATGGTGCAAGAGCTTCCTGCCCTGCTATCTTGAATCTTCACCACTTGCTTTTAACTGGGGTAATTTCCATGATTTGACTTCAGGTCTGACCCACACAAGGTGATATGATGAAATTGGGAAGGGATTAAATGCATCATAGTTTGAGTAGCTTTTATAAACTACTGTCTCCCCCAAAATACCCTTGGATACTCCTGCTGGACACATCTTGTAGATGTGTGACATGTCTCTCATCTAAGTCTCCTTATGGAGCACATACTTCCTGCTCCTTCATGTTTTTATTTTCTTCTCTCTCTTCAAATGCTTCCTGCCTTTGGCTGTCTGTGATTGAATTCCCTGGAGCCTTAATAATCTTGGATTCCTTCCACTTCTATAAGTTGATTTTACTGTTTAGAACAAAGTTGATTTTGCTGTTTAGAACAAAGTTTGATTCCCTCTCTCAAAAATATAGGGAGAAGAAAAGGGGGAATAAAAAAAATCCTGGTCACTCACCAACAAAGAAGCAAGGTACAAAAAGACAAGATTATTCTCATTCAGCTATTCATAGTATTGGAGTATATTTCATTTCAGTGTCTGCACAGGCCTTTGCAGCAACCGTCTGATTGAACATTACTTATACTGCATATTATATGCACTAATGAGAAAATGATTCTAAATTGCCCCTAGGGATGGTTATGATTAAACTATTTGCCTTCACTTCCTCTACTAAATTAAAGAAACCAAAAGAAAGAGAGAGGGAATAGAAAAAAAAAGACTCAATCTGGAAAGCAGTCAGAATAATGGTTTGGTGAAGTTTCTGAATTCCTAGGGACATTTTTATTCCTAAACCTGGTGATTGTCTGTATATTACATCCTGCAATTTGAAGCTAAAGCTGTGACAAATAATGCAACATGGAGGAGTGTTTTGGAGGGCTGAGACGGGCATGATTCTCTATATTGTCAACCAGTTCAAAGCCCTGATCAGTGTTAATTGCACACGACTGAAGACGCTAAAGCCCTCTCTGCCACTGAGGAGCTCCTCTAAGGCGTCAGACGTCTGACTCTTAAAAAGAGCATTTCAGAGGCTCACATAGACAGAGCCTCACTCAGACGTTTTATTTAAACTCTTAAATCTTTCGAGATGAACAAACAAGTCTCTGAAATGCAATCCATTCTGGCTGGTCAGGGTTTGCAAGTGTTTTTTGCAGAGAAGAAACAAAATGTTACTTGTGTTTCCTTTGGCCTTTTTAAAGACGACAGAGTTTGGGGAGCAGGGTGCAGTGCTGCATTAAACACGTGTGTGCCCCAGTGTTACTCATGCACTGGGACGAACTTCAGTGGGAGCTTTATACACAATTATCCATGGCTGTTGAATCACACAATGGATTCAACAGTTACACAATTGCACAATTCAACAGTTACACAATGGATTCATAAAATGTGTGCAAATTCCGTAGAGCACTAGTTAAAATACCTGAACCAGTGGTTCCCAAACTGGACCCCATGTATCTCTGGTGGTCCCCAAGTCACTGCAAGGTGGTCATCATCTTCACATTCTCCAACCTGGACACTGTCTCATTTTAATCACCCAACCTATTGAGGTCAATTGCTGCAGCTGGTTTATGGACTTCTCCCATGCTCCCAGTGACAGGAAACCACCCTGAGATAACCTGTCTGCCAACACACCACAGCACCACATCTTCTCTACTACAACCTGAGGCACACATATCACCATCGCAAAATAATGCTTACAGCCAGGCTGTACAAGAGTTTGTCTCACTAAGCCCTGCAGATGCCTTGTTAGTTCCTCAAAAGATAACTAGGTATGGAGTTTGGAGACCAAACTGAACAACCAAAAGCTGCATTGTAGAGTCTTGCTAGAGAGGTATTAATGATGCTTCCTCACAGCTTTCAACAATGTGTCCCTTGTTTTATTCTTTATGTATCACAGGTACATGAATAAAATTTCTTGTGTGCCTATCTGTACAATACCAGAGATTGCACAGAGTTTCAGTAACTCAGAATGAGAGGAACCTGCTCTTCCTTTCCTTCAACCATAAAGAAGAGATAACAGAACAATTTTGTTATGTATATCTGTACCAGTAACATCTGAATCTGAGAGGATTTTATGGTAATGCTCAGTTTTTCTGGGGTAATGGGGGCAATTTGGGCTCCAAAGGTGTCTAAGATGCCAGATCTTGTCCCAGTGCTTGTGTTAATGCAATGAGTCACTGAGATTTATTCATACTGTTTAATTTAAGGTGGACTACATCAAGGAGGTGAAATCCACATCACTGAAGCCCCAGTCTGTGTAAGGTTTATAGGTGTCTCATTGATTTGTTACCTTGAAGGAAGCCATTTCTGTCCACATACAGTCAGTAGTGAGAGAAAGGGGGAAAAAAGGTCTTTGAAAGCCTTGAAGGGAACCCAAGTGCTCACAAATATCCCCAAAGTATCCAATCTAGTTACCTAAGGTAAGACAGACTTTTGTCATTGAAGGCTCTCAAAGGTGCTCATTAACTGTTCCAATAAATTTTGGTCTGGGTGATAGAAACCTCTGCAATTTTGCCATTAAATACTCAAATAAGACAGAATTTGTGCTATCTGTCAAGAAATCAAACTGAACGTCATGATCTTGGTTAACAGGGACAATGTCCAATTTCATGCATTTGACTGATATGTGGGTATCTACACCACCAGGTAGAGAGGGAGAGGAAACAGACTCTCTGGAGCTGAGAAAAGGCTGGGAGACTTGAGGCTATTTAGCCTGGAGAAGACTGAGAGGGGATCTTATCAATACTTATCAATATCTAAAGTGTGAGGGGCAAGAGGGTGGGGGACAGACTCTTTTCAGTGATGTCCAGCAGCAGGATAAAGGGCAATGGGCATGAACTAGAACACACGTTCTATCTGAAAATGAGGAAAAACTTATTTCCTGTGAGGATGCCAGAGCACTGGACAGGCTGCCCAGAGAGGTTGTGAAGTCTCCTTCTCTGAAGAGATTCAACATCTGCCTGGATGTGATCCTGTGCCATATGCACTAGGTGACCCTGCTTTAGCAGGAAGGTTGGACTAGGTGATCTTCAGAGGTCCCTTTCAACTCTCATCATTCCGTGATTCTGTGATATACATTAAAACTGAGCAGCTGTCCCTTACACCTCCTGACCCATTCTGCAGAATTATTCTTTTTTTCAACTGACCTCACTCTCAAACTCAGAGGCAGAGTCTTCATTTCCTCCCCACACTGCTCCCCTACTATAACTTGAAGGTTATGTGTTTCTTAGCTACTGGTCAGACTGGTAGTGCCTGCCAAGAAGCTTTCAGGGAATTTCCTCACTATGTAACAAATTTATGAGTCATATGAAAATCTGGGAAATGATTCAACCAGCTGTCTTTCGTTGACTCAAAGAATTTTACAACACCTCAGTGCCTCATCTTTGATTTGAGCCAGCAGAATGGTTTATTGTAACATCAAATAGTCTTATAATCACTAGAAGGATGCTGTTAAAATGACTTTCTCCATCTTTCTTATAGGCCCTGTTAAAGTATTGAAAGACCACCATAAGGTCTTTCTGGAGCCTTCTCTTCTCCAGGCTGAACAACCCCAACTCTTTCAGGTCTTCTCACAGCAAAGGCGTTCCATCTCTCTGATCATTTTTGTGCCCCTTCTCCAGACCTTCTCCAACAGGTCCATGTCTTTCCTGTGCTAGGAACACCAGAGCTGGACATAGTACCCTAGACTGGGGGTGAACCAACTGTTCCATGGAATTTGAGAGGATCTCAGCTGAGCAGCAACTGAATTAAAACTGGAAAATGTTCGTTGTAATCTTTCCATCTTGCATTTTCAGGCACAGCCTTCAAAACCTTGTATTTGACTGGGCAGATAGGGATCCCCACCAAACAACCACTGAGCAGCCTTTGGAGTGAACTTCACAGGGAAAGTCTGTGCTTGCATATTGGTCCAGATGGCACACAGCTCCTGCTGAACCTGCAGGGCCCATGGGTGGCCAGGAGGGGATATATAATTTATTGCAGCTGGGGAATGATACCTCAAAGCCTCAGATGGCATGAGGACAGTATACCAGCCAGGGCTGAACCTCTAGCCAGTGCCTGACTTATGACCCTATGGTAGGGTACACCACTACAGTGCTAGTGGCACCGTATGAGAAAGCATTGCCTCAAAGGATTTTCAGTCTCCCCCTCCTCCAATTTCCTGATAGAGTAAAGGTTGAATAAAGGTCACTGGATTCAAGCCTAAAGTAATATTCTTGTAGGCACTGAAATTGCTTCTTCAGCATGGAAAAGCAGGTCTGTCAGGAGCATGTGAGTCTTGCCAACAGCCTGTTGCTGTTGGGGAGAGGAAATGGGGGAAAAGAGACTTCTGAAATCTCCATCAGGAGCTCATGGGCAAGGCCCTTGTCCCACAACAACTGTCATGAGCATGGTCAGTGACACCAAGGATATACTGTAGTTTTAGAGGTCTTGGTGAGAAAACAACGAGGCCCTCCACACAGCTTGCTGTAGAATGACACCCAAGAAGGGAACACCAGTGCCCATGAGATGCTTATTGTTGATAACACCACCAGCAACTATCCTTTGATGAAGACAAAGCATTGGTCTGCTGCTCACGCAGGCAACGCAGGCAACCTCCTACAGCCATGGTAGCAGACAATAATAATCATTAATAGGAAGTGTGTTTTTTGCTCAAGAGTACCACGGTAAGAACAATGAGATTTTGGCAGAGCTACATGAGACCTGAAAAGCTAGCCCACACAAAGCACAACAAGGGTGTCATGAAACAGTTTCAGCCACATTAAGTGAGTTCAGCCACAGTTAGGATTCATACATTCATATTTGCTAATTTGATATACTTACAAATACAGAGAATTCACCGTAATCCTGTGCTTTTAAAAGCTACGTAGGTGAATAATAGATGGTACTAGAGCTAACCAGAGAGTGGAAACCAGAAATGATTCTTCCAAGAAGAGTTAAATTCATGAAAACAGAGTAGAAGAAAAACTGGAATTACTAAACTAACTGAACTAACACTTTCTATTAAATATCCAAACAAATTTAATTATTAGAGTCATGTTTCCATCATCTTTCCAAGTCTATGAAAGCAATCAAGCACACAAAGCATTGCCTACAGTATCCCTGAATTCTTTGCTTTAGCCATTAAATTTCACTGCCAGACTTCTTGTGGCAAGTGGCTCTCAGCATAGCTGCAACTAGTGCACCTCTTGCAGCAGTCATCTGGCACACTGCAGGTGTAATGTGGCTTACAAATCTTTAAATGCTTTGTGCCAGCATCTGGGGAATATACCGTACAACATGGTAAAGAAAAATAAACTATGCTCTAAACAGAGAAGACAGGCAAGAGTTCCGAGGAGAGCAGTATTATTTTGATTTATTGAGCATCACAGGCTGCACTCAGTAAATTGAACCATCCTTCTGTATCATAGAATCACAGAATCATAGAATGGTTCAGGTTGGAAGGGACCTCCAAAGGGCAACTAGTCCAACCTCCCTGCAGTGAGAAGGGACATCCTCCACACTGCCCAGGGGCTTCAAGCAACTGTACTCTTAATGCAAGCATCCAGGCAAGCAGTATAAATGCTTGTCAAAGATTTTCTCCATATCACAAATGCACATACACTAGCTTGAACGAAACTGGGAATGGGAATTGTGGAAGGTGAGTGAATTAGAAACTTGGGGCAGAGAAGAAAAAATCCTAAGTCATGATATTGTCTCATTACTATTTTCTGGTTGAGAAATCCCCTTTCATCCTTCTATCACCTTCATTTTGATCAACATTGTGGCTAGTCTTGTGACAAGCAGAGAGCACAAAGGTACCTGACTTTGGGGGATTTGACAGAGATTCTGGGCTTGAACCTAGCAGCAGATACACATCACTTGTAGCATTTAAAACAGGCCTTCTGTTTCTTGACCTCAAAACCTGCCCAATGTCAGAAGATACTGCATAACTATGAGAAATTATAAATGACCTAACTCAACACCCCTCCAGGTCTGCAGCTACCTTCTAATGCATCGTAGGAGAAAAGCTTGAAGACAGGGAATATTTGGTCCTTCAACACAGGCAATGGTTTACAGCAAGGGAAAGGAGAAAAAAATGCAAGGAATGCATATTACTTGTGGGGAAACAGATATTTAGACTAGCAGGCACTTAGAGTTAAGTGTTTGTGTTGAATTTTTAACAGGGTAGGAGGACATCGGACAAAGACAGAGATGTCCTAGTGCACGACAGGTAATAGCTGCTGCCTTCCCAGAACTGTAGAGAAATTTGAATTATTCTAGAAGAGACAAGGAGAAATCAGCAGATGCAGAGGTGGAGTCACCAACAATTTTGAGCACAACATGACCTTATGCTGACTGATGAAATCTTAGATAGGGGGATATTAAACATAATGTTAATTAAAAGAAGTCAGATCAAAGATAAGAGGAACTGACCAGAATTTTCACTAAAAATCGAAATGAAAGATGGGCTTATTATTTTCTACAGTTTAGAAAATGTTTGGGTTGCTTTTATACCTTCTACTATAAATGACTGGGTGCAAAGCGCATGTTTAAGTACTTTACTGTACAGGGCCATTATGAATAAGAACTTGGAAATACTCCTTTGTTAATGAGCTTCCAGAAAATGTACAATTGTTTTTGAAAAAGTCTAATGAAGACAAATTTGTATGAGATTTCATTTGATGCAGCCAGAAAACCCAAACTCATCAACCAAACAAAATCATGGGAGTAATTTTTTTTTTTTTTTTTTTTTTGGGTGTCTGATTATACTTCCAGGAGTGCTGGTGTGTCATGCTTTCAAACTTTCATTGAACTTTACTCTCTCACTCTAGGCAATTATTTTTCCTTGATGTCTGATGTTGAATGATATATGTGCACCTGGGTGATAATGGCTGGTTAGCTATATCTTTACTGGGCTGGGAAACCCCAGAACGTCACCTCTACACTTAACCGTTTTATTTCTTTTATGGCTCTGGTATGGATCCCTGCTCTAAAAGCTACTGGTGGAGCTTACATTTGTCAGGGGAAATGTGAGTGTTATATCATACCAGCTGTTTAAAGTCTCCTACAACTTTGCAAACTGCTGTAAGAGTCCTTGCTTTTATCACCGCTCAAACTTCCCAGCACTCACCAGAATAAAGGAAAGAACAGCTGGGAAGTTTTAAAAGCAACGATGTTTGCCATTTCATTCAGGTTTAAGCATGGTAATTAATAAAACTTCTCCTCCTCTTCCCCCCCATCTCATTGCAGAACAGCAGTTCTTGCTGTCCTCTTCCACTGCCTCTTAGTGGTTATATTCCCCTACTCCAAAACTGCAATTATTATGCCCATGTCACTTCAACATTTTGCTAGCATCTTGTGTCAAGCTTCTAAGAGGCAATGAGCTTGGGGCAATTTTTTATTAAGCATAAGGAAATGTATTGTTGTTTCACTCATCTAGAGAAGAAATCCTGAGGTGAAGCAGGAATATATCACGTGTGACCAAGGTGAGAAACACCTTGCTTCACTTCAGCCATCTAGAAGTATCACACATAGGTGAATCATATGGGCTCCATCTATAGCCAAAATGAAGAGTTTGGGCCCCCAAAGTGTGATTTATCTCCGTGGTCTTGGACACCTCTCTTAACATGGGATGAATCATTCCTTGAGCCTTTCCTGCTCTCTTCACTGACTAGAGAAGGATATCTGGCATTAGCCAAACTTGCAGGCAAGTTCAGTTAGGTCAGGTAAATGCTGTCTGGGCAGCATGGTGGTCTATCCAGCCTGGTTTTCCATCAGGCTTTCCATCAACACATGATGACGGATGCTCCACGAGGATGCAAAACACAGAGTAGCACTGAGATCTGTAATGTATGGGGCTGCACAGGAATAAAGTGTGAAGAAAATTGCTTCCTTCCCCTCCACGGTGATTAGTGTGTGCTCTGAAGTAAGAGAGCTGGATTGATGGCTGTTGTAATTTTATACCAACTGAAGCTGCTGGAGTAGATTTGAGGGGCAGAAAGTGTGCTGTGGTTCACTAGAAGATGAGGCTGAGTCATATGAAAGGACACAGAGCTTTAATAAGGTTATTGTGGAAAAAACAAATTTTAATGGGAAATAGCAGTGATCATGTTTTCATGTAGTACATGTTTGGAGAAATATCAGCATCAGGTACAAGTCTGAGTTATTTCCCAAAGGTTCTTGGAAGACTTATCCCCTACTAAATACAGAGATTAAAATAACTGTTTAGCCCTCTCCTGCCTTTCTTTGACAACTCATGTTGAGGCTGGTGGCTTTGGCCTTTTGGCCTTCTCAGGCCATCCCCATCACTGCTGTTCTCCATCCCAGTGGGACACTGTGCAGTGAGCTGAGTCCTCCCCTCTGGCAGGTGAAATGGTCCTCTATTCACATGACAGCACATCCAGCTAAAGTTGCAGCAAGAATCTTCTAGGCATGAGCTGCCCTTGTTCATAAATGACTTGGTGAGATCCCCAAGATGATCACCTCCTTAAACCACAGGCTAATGCTGTCTGCCTCCCATGGTGATGTCCCATATGCCACCAGAAGAAGGAACAGCTGAATCTAGCCTGAGACCTTGGCTGTTCAACAGAGCACCATTTTGCTGTGGCCACAGAGACTTGTGGTGTTGTAACAAGGAAAAGGCCTTGAAGCATGCTCAGTAACACAAGATACCTGAGCTTCTCAGCAGAGACTTTTCTAAGATAGTGGCATTGACAGACGGTGTTTACAAATCACTGTTAACAAAACAAAGTACTTTAAAGAGAGCCACCCCAGGGCAGTCTGGCCTCTGCTAAAACAGACTTTTCAGAAACACTTATGGACTTAAATAAAACTAATTTCAGAATTTTGGTGAAATTGCCTCCAGGTTGCACTCTGGCTTTGCTACCAGCCCAGTCCTTAAAATTACTCACCGTGAAAGGGAAAACATTTTTTCCCAGCTAGAGGGTTCCTGTGTGTGCTACTTGGCTGTTAGAGTCCTGCCAGAATGCAGCTGGCCAGATGTGGGTGGCTGAGATTTGATGCAGTATATAGACCAGATTGCCTTTATTGTTATTACTATTACTGTTGCTATTATGATTATGATGTGTATTACAGCCTTGTCTGAAAGTTTTGCATAGGCAAAGGATGGGAGTTAGAAATGTTATAGGAGAGGATTCAGGTATGAAGAGATCAAACAATTTGCCTGTAGAAGATCAGTGGCAGAGCTTGGAAATAAGCTCAGCTTTCCTGAGACCCAAACTGACCTCTTTAAACCAGGTCTGACTGCAACATTTTTAAGGTGTCTATCACATGAGCATCCAAGCTACTGTCCCAGTAGCCCAACCTGTATGTAAACCACTGTGCTCTGAAAGCTGTCCTTTATCCTTCTGCCAGTAAATGCAAAATCCCTGTTAGTAAGAGTTGGAGAAATGGTTGCACAAATGCATTTGCTGGTAACTTTCACTCTCTAGATCATATTGTTAACACACCCGGTTCCAAAGGCTGGATGGCAGATGGAAATACTCATTGGCCTGAGGGATTTACAGACGTTTGAATCCTTGTGGTGATGCATATTGCCTTCAGAACATTTTCTTCACAGTGAGCCAAGTCCTGGTGCAGCTGAAGTTATTGGAAGTTTTGCTACTAACTTTAATGGGATCAGGATTTGGATTTGTGTCTGCAGATACAAAATAACCTGCTAGTGCAAATTTGGAAAGCAAGAGCTGAATTAAACGAGGTGAGACTGAGGAAACAGAGAGAGAAAAATTGAGGCTGTGGTAAGATTTAGGATCAAGTTTTGCCCCATCTCTGTGTCTCCTTTTTCTGAAGAAGGTAGTCCTATAACCATGCAGATGGTATGAGCGGATCAGTGTTTGGCCCAGGAAGAAATGTTTTTTCATCTCCAGGCAGGCAGCTGTAACTCCACACCATACCACTGGTGACCAAAAGCTGTTACATGTGTGGCATTTGCCTGGTGCGCTTCATGAAACCAGGTGTTGTTCTCTGCCTGGTTTCCACTGGACAATTTTCCACACCATATAAAAATTCTTTAAGTATAAGATGGAAATGCTGCTGTATGTAGCAGCAGAGTGAACTGAATAGGGGATTCTGACCTAAGAACAGTTCAAACACTTGAAAATAAATCTGTAGAAGAAGTAAGAGACATGAGCAGGGACAATTGACCAAAGAGTTTTAGGTAAGACAAACCCAGGCTTGAACACTTATGACACAGACCCCAGGACATGTCAACAGTCCTCTTTTTCCTGTTGCCTCACTCCTAAAAGAGCTAGCCTGGGAGGCATTGCTTACTGCAAGCATTTCTGATTGGGCAAATACCAAAAAGCACAAGGCCTTTCAGATAACTGACACTTCTGGGGTGATTTCTAGCACCATTATAAAGTTCACAACAGTTAAATTGGTACCCTATTGGCAAAAAGGGAGGGGAGGATGCTGCTTTGGTATATGCTCATACTACCATAGAATTGCAGCACTAAGACAAAACAATCAGAGGCTAGAGATGTCCAACAGGTCCCAGAAATCTGCACTCAGCTGTGGTGGGTGATGCTATTTCCAGATTAAGAAGTGAAAGGATGCATGCAACAAATTGGCCTTTTATGGCATTCAATGTTTCTTTTAACTCTTTTGCTTGTATTGGGAGTTTATTTTACAATATAATGCAGCATGTGAAGGTAGCTTTTGTAGTCAAAGTGAACCAATAGGAGCTGATAACATCTGGGTTCAGCTTCTGACATTGTTCTTGATTTTGAAGCCACTCTGAAATCACCAGAAAACTTATAAATGCATTTGATAAGGCAAAGTTGGTGTGTCACCACCTGCAAATTACCTCATCCCCTCCCAAGGAAGAAGAACATTTTACCTAAGAACAAGTTCAGAAGCTGAAAAAATGACCATCCACTAAGTTTGCTGAGCATTCTTATTCTAGCTAGAGAGGAAAAACCCATCAAGCACAGCTCTGCCTTGAAAGGAGAGATGAAATCCTTCCTCCTGATCTGCTCAGCTTGGCCAGCTCCAGCTGTGAGCTCGCAGCCTCTCCTGTCCCCGGGCAGTGTGAGACAGCAATGTGGAAATCACCGCCTGTGGCTGATTACAGAAGGCAGGTGTGATGCCAAGAACGTCGTCACCCGCTGCGCTTGCCAGGTACCTGGATGCAGCATGAGCAATCGCATCCTGCAGATAGCTCCGTCAGCCGATGAGCACATTCCCCTTGGAGATAGGATGACTGAACATGCAAACTAATGTGCTTGTGAGCCTTTCATGTGCAGAGCTGCAACAGATGTTTAAAGATTATCTTCTGGCACAGGAAAAGTGTCTAGGAGGCCCTATATAGGAGTTTTCTTGGTACGCTTTTTTTTTAATTTAATTTTTTTTTTTAGATGAGCTGAAAGGGGAAAGTTCCTGTTACTGATTATTTTCTGTCTGAGCAAAGGGCTTAGGATTGTTGCCCCAGCTGATATATCAGGGAATGCCAACCAGATAAATGCAGCTTTCCTCTTCCCTGTGGGTCCTTATCTCTCAGTCAGCTGTGCAAAGGTCCATAAGACATCCTTTTTGGTGTCACCAGTAATTAAAAGCCTGCATCTGGAAGTACCTTGCACTTTTATTTCACAGTGCTCCACGCAAATGTGGATCACAGGTGATGCCCATGAGAATCTCAGGCAATAGTAATAAGGATTTTTGCAGAAATTATGTTGAAGCTGAGAAAAAGATAAGAAAAAAATGCTGGTGTAAGTGTGTTCTTCAGGGCTGACCCCAGACACTTTGAATTGCAGTGTTATGGACCCCATTGCAAATGGTAGTTAGTCTCTTCAGTAAGACCTTTCCAGCTTGCCTGCCCTTTTGCCTTCAGTAAGTAAGGCAGAGTTATAACAGACTCATCTTCTGATGTCTTGATGCAAAGTGAGTCAGCCCTTAGGATAATTAGTCCCTTGCCAACCACTTGTGACCATGAGACACAGAATTTCCCTGCCAGCAGAGCCCTGGGTTTGTTTTGGGATCAGCAGTGGTGAAATCTGGGCAACACATGGATGGCCTTTGGGGCGCAGCTGGAGGATGCAACTCCTGCTCAGCAGGAACTGTCCTCAGAGTTCATTAGGAGACCATGACACTGCTGTGGTGTGTAAGTGAGGGCAGAACATGTGAGAACCACATCATGAGATGCTGGTGGCCAGTGATGGCAACAGCAGGTCACCCAAACTTTACAAAACACGACCATTTATTTGAGCCCCTAAAGGGTGAACCTCCTTGATATTTGGTGATGAGCGCTTTATAAATATCTCCTGATGTTCCCTTTCCCTGTGCAGATGCGGGATGCCCATAGCTCTTTTCTTTAATCTTGTCCATCTTCTTGCATGCTCCTGAGAGTATGGGCTCTCTCCAGTTGTGGGTATATTTGATTAGCAGGTTTCTGAGGCCTTTAAGTTCCTTTTTGCTGTTTCTGCTGAATATTCAAATGCCAAGCATCACATCTAACCAAGGTCTGTATTCCTGCTACAAAACCCTATAGTAATAACTTAAACTAAGTTTAAGTACTAAGGACTGACCATCCCACCATAAAAATAATGCCTGCAGAGCACCACCACATGCTGCCAAACCTACTGAGCCAAGTTCTGTTTAATCAATGAGGGTTTTTTTATAAGGCAGCTAAAACATCTTCACTCAGTTGATGAGTTTGGCTGTCTTACTGCAGAGCTACTGATCTTGAGACAAGAAGGAGCTTTCATCCTCAGGGTCTGATCTGGAGCCACTGCAAAGCACTAGAAATCTTTGAACTGTTTAGATAGAGCTGGGAATAGATCCCTATTGATTGCAGCACAAATGAAGACCTTTTTCATGCTGTTGTTGAGTAGAGACAGAGAAGACTCGGACAAAGATAAATAAAGCATAAAAGATATTTTTCAAGTATTGACTGGAACACCATGGGAAAAGCTCACCCACTCCCTCTTCTTCATTTATCAGTGGCGTGTTTTGAACATCAGCCTTTGGTAAAGAGATATTTCACCATTAAGTTGTAAGGGGAAACCTAGCACTGAACGGTCATCAAAGTTAAAGGGAGTTTTTGCCCCAGGTGTCAAAAGAAGGACAAAGTCCCAGAACAAACTTGTTACAACTTCTAATAAAAACTGGAGGCAGCTGCTCTCAGTTTGCACTGGTGAAACAATGATTTCTCTCCCACTCTTCTGGATTTCGTTTTAGCAATGGGGCTATAACATTATAAGTTTGCTTGTAGCTTTGTTGGACATGGAGTTTGATTCATTCATGCTTATAAAGTGCTTTAAGACCTGCAGCTGGATAAGTGCTAAGTAGTCTTCTTGCTGTAATACAGATGAATTTGCTTATCTCTCATGTAAATCAGCATAAAACTACCCTGAAATTAACAGCTCTGGCATTAACAATAGGCTCAACTACACACTAAACTGCAGCACTTATCATATCCCAACATTACCCTTATTAATTACACGCCCTGCTGTGGTTTTTGGACCAAAATCAGCTACCCTTCAGATACGAGCAGCCGGACAGCACCGGGAGGAAAACGTCTGTAACTGCACGACACATATGTTAATGATGAAATTAAACAGATGGCCCAGTCACTCATCAGTGAAAGTCCACCAGGGGCTGTAAGAAAGAAGGAGATTTCCTATGTAACATAACAATTTGGACATCAGAAGGTTTCATGTTACAAGATTTTTCTTTATCCTCCACCTGAAACTTTTAAGGGGTAACGTCAGAGAATTTCATCTGGACTTCAGATACTAATCTAGTTTTATGCTGGTTTGATGTGTCCGTTGAGAGCTGGCAGCCAGCTCCGCTGGCTCCACATAAGCATACACCACGCAGCAGATGGATTGGCTCTTTGTAGCTACCAAGACACCACTGGAGCTTGAAAATCATAGAATCATAGAATGGTTTGGTTTGGAAGGGACCTTCGAAGGTCATCTGGTCCAACTCCCCTGTAAGGAGCAGGAGCATCTCCAAACATCTTATAAATATCTAAATAGATTATAAATATCTAAAGGGTAAGTGTCAAGAAGATGGGGCCAGTGTCTTTTCAGTGGTGCCCGGTTGGTAGGACAAGGGGCAATCAGCACAAACTACAGGTTCCACCTAAATATAAGCAAAAACTTAATTTTGAGGGTGACAGAACACTGAAAAAGGCTGTGTGGAGAGGTTGTGGAATGTTCTTCCCTGGAGAGATTCAAAATCCTCCTGGATGCCCTCCTGTCCAACCTGCTATAGGTGAACCTGCTTTAGCAAGGAGGTTGGACTAGCTGATCCACAGAGGTCCCTTACAAGACCTACCATGCTGGGATTCTGATACAACTAGACCAGGTTGCTCAGAACCCTGTCCAACCGGCCTTGGAATGGTTCCAGGGATGGGACATCTACCAACTCGCTGAGCAACCTGTGTTAGTGTTTCACCACCCTCATACAAAATATCTTATATCTAGCATGTCTTCAGAAACCCACACCTGTGATCAGCTAGTAGAAGAGCTAGACCCAGCACTCACTGTATCATATGACAGCTGAATGGGTTTAGGGGCTGAGATGCAGGGAAGCAGGGGCAAATATTTCCTTGTTGCTCATCCATGCATCTCTACTGAAGCCACAAGTGTCACGTCTAGTCTTGAATATGCTTTCAGGCCAGGTAACCACTAAGTTCACATCAAACACAACCTGCAAGTTTTGCTTACTCAAAGCAGCATGAGCAAGTATGGCCTTGTGTAAAACTGTAAGAAGGGGGATAATGGGCCCATTTAAGAATAAAGTCTATTTATGTCTGAATTTTGCATCCTTCTTCACTTAGAGACATGAAAGGGATGATTGTCAATATTTTTAAATGCATTTCTGGTAGTGGTTAGCAATTATAACCGAAGTCAGGGCTCTGATGCACACATGCATGGTAGAGACAGCTTGTACACAGAATGATTTACAATCTAATAGGACACCAAAGAAAGACTAGATGAAGGGAAGAAAGGGTTATTATCCTCAGAGCACCTTCAGCCAAACCTTCAATGGTATTTAAATGCCTACTGGTGTTTTGAAAACTTGACATCTAATTCCTTTTGAAAACCTATTCCAGATTTACAGGAGCGGTCAGCTTTCCCAGTTGGAGATACATTTCTAACAGAGCTCAGATCCTAATTAGGCAACAGGCAAGTTTTCAGAAGTGCCCACTGTGGGGCTTTGAAATGTTCCAGAAAAATGGGAGTAAGAATCAAAAAGAGCACCGAGGGTATGAAAACCCAGCTCTACACAACCCATAGTGGTTGCATCTTAAGATTGTATGTTGTGAGTTTGTTTGGGCCAAAAGTCTTTCTATGAAGAAATTGATTAATTTTAACTTCAATTAAGTATCTACCATCTTCCTTTTATGCAAAATCAAGCAGAAACCCCTCATGGATAGCCTTTTCTTCCCACCACATAAGTTTTCCTGCACAGAACAGTTTGGGAAAATGGCCAGTGATGGGAATATTTGGTGAAAGCAGAATCTTATTTTATTATATTTTATTCAGAAATCATCTTAGGGTTTTTTTCCCATTTCTATATGGATCCTAAAGCTTATAATTTTTTTATGTTCCTTTTAAAATTGAATGGGATTTAATGGAAGCCTTAGAGTTTCTATTTCACAAATATCAATAAGTATGAAAAAAAAAATCTCATTTTATTTATATTTTCCTTGTGTGAAAAGATGATATCACAACGAACTGAAACTGAAGAGCAGTGCAGGAAAACAGAGTTGGGGAATGCAGAAAAAGACATTTGTGTGAACTTTTTTCACATACTCACTAAAGGCAATTTGAAAATTTTGTCATTTTTCTTTCAAGGAGAACAAAAGTTTCTGTGTCTGATGTTGAAACATAACCTAGCAGTGGATAGTGGATTTGCCCAGTAATAATATCAGCTCAAACCCCATCACTGACAGATCAAGGTCTTGTACTGAGCTCTCTGAGTTCTATGACGGTGCCCTACTAAGATGCCAAAGGTTTAAACTTGGACTTCCACGGGCCAAGAAAGCTCAGAGGAGAAAATGTTTCACCTCTCTTAAAGGTTGATCAGGTAGTGTTGTGAAGTCTCCTAGGTTACAGCCAGATGTGTCCATCACCAGGTCTTACTAGGCTCCTGGCAACTGCAAGGCATCAGAGCCATTTCGGTGCTCAGCATCTGACACCAGGAACACTCAGGGTGGTGGTACCCCATGCAGAGCAGTGAAAGACAAGCTGAAGCTTGGTGAACTGGTCATGCACGATGCAGCATGTACTTTGCCCCAGGTACCTGGGAAATACCCTGAAAGCCACGTAGATATGTCTTTATGGCAAAGCTGTGTATGTAGTTGAATTGCCCTCCCTGGATGTATTTAAAATCCATCTAGATACGGGGCTCAGTGGTCCTGCCAGAGTTAGATAATGGTTGTACTTGATGATCTTAAAGGCCTTTTACAACCCCAGTGATTCTGTGATTCTTTCTGTCCCCATCTAAACATCTGACAGGGGAGCCCTGAAATCCCACCACCTGTTCAGTTGACTAGTTGGGTGTGATAAGATGAACTGCACTTATCTTTCAAACTGGTTTTGAACAGGGGGAGATCAAGGATTACACCTCATGTGCAGAGTGATATCAGTTTCTGTGTCTGTCTTAACATGTCAGGGGATTGAAATATGTCTCTGCTGTCCTGCCAAGGTAGTGGTGCACAAGGCAGGATCACAGGAGCAAAACAGAAAAAACCCAACTGTGATTGTCCAGGACAAAAGCCAACCAATAGATCAGCAATCATCACCTCATAGCTGTGGGAACACACAGCCATGACCAGTGCAGGCATCTTGCAAACACGCACTGCACTGCCCCACAGCCAGAGAGTCCAGGGCTTGTGACTAGGCATTGCGTTGAGGGTCCCCAGCTTTGGTTGTAATATACTGCAGGTGGAGAACAGAAAGATCTTCCTAATGCACAAACAAGAATCAGATGCTCAACTCAAATTTGTCACTGAGAGGATTTGTGCCATAAGAGTTCTCCCCTCTTTGGTTATACTGAAATCTGACTGCCAGCAGAGAGGGAATAAGAACTGGACATGCACAGAATGAATAACACTACAGTTACTGTTAAACACTGTTTTATTTTCTTCTCCTTTCTCTCACCTTCTCATTATTTTAGTTTGTAACACCAAAATAGGGGTTCCCTGTTGTCATCACATTGCAAAGGGTCTGATAA